>NW_008631422.1:0-96253 GCF_000691845.1 Merops nubicus | reverse complement strand
ATGCCTGCTGCAGGCAGGATGTGTTATTCAGCACTTCTGGACAGCCTTGTGTGAATAAGAGCCACAGGTGGCTGGGTCACCCGAGAGGACACAAGGGCAAAAAAAAAAAAAGCAATGCAAGCAAGAAGCAGGAAAAGCTTCTCTGTTTGGCTAAGCTGAGCTCTTGAAGAAAAACAAACAACAAACAAATCTGCTTTAGATCATGCCTTTGTGAGTTGGAGCTTGTCAGATCAGGTTAGGGCATGAGAAGGTGGCTTCTCAGGGACCAGGAAAAAGGGCAGTACGTGCTCACAGCTGGAGATCCAGGAGGAGACACTCCTGCCTTGCCTTCAGTGCTGGATCCAACAGCACTGAGAGACTGTCAGATGTGCCTGTATTTTGCCTGTGTGACTCCTGACAGATTCCTAGACACCTTTTGCAGAGCAGAGGGATTAACCCTGATAAGCCAGACAGAGCTGAGCTTTGCTGAACATCAGTTGTCCTGCCCTTCATAGTTTTAACTGCCATCTTACTAAGGCTCTTAAGGACCCAAGTAGTTTACACCAGAGGTAGCTGGATGTAACTACAAGTTGTGACTGGATGCAATTCCTGAGTTCTTTAGCTGTAATTTCCTGTCAGTTTATCCTGAAAGAAGGGTGCTAGCTGTACTTGAGACTGCACCACTGCCAGAGTTAGAGACTACTCTGTTAGTGAGACCACTCTGGCCTCAAAAAAACTCCCCACGATGCTTCCCTGACTGAAAGGCATCACGAGTGTGGCTGTACCAGCCCCAGGCTGAGCCCCTTCTAGGTGATCCAAAAGCCATCACTGCAAGCTCCTGGCGTAGCCCTGGCATTGCCTTCAGGTCTTGTGCCTTTGCTGTCACTGCTGTCACAGCCAGTGCTGCCCATGAGCTTAACAACAGTCTGCAAACAACAAAAAGCTTCCGCCAAACATTCTGACTTGCTTGACTTGTAGCCTTATCCTGCAGCACTCTGCATGTGCATGCTTCATTTTGTGGGAAAGGGAGATCTGATCCTCTCCTAATTCTCACTTTCTACACCAACCATCTCCTCCATGGCAGGCTCTGGCAGTGCCACAAAATGGGGCTTGCTGCCTGCTCCCCTGCATGTCAGTGGCTGAAGACATCTCAGAGCAATCTGTGTGAGGGATCACGGAGGGGTTTTGGAGATGTACAGAAGGCAGAGAAACAACCTTTAGCTGCTTCTCCTGCTCGCAGGCAGCTGGGTGTCCCAGACTTGCCTAAAGCAGGGGAGATGCCAGTCACCTGCTGCCAGAGAGGAGAGGGTTGGGCTCACCCAGAGAGCGTGGGGAAAGGAACCAAGTGTCCCCACCGTGAGGTGATGCAAGGAGCCAGATGGACTTGCTCAGGAGCAGGAAAGACTGACCAGGCAGGGTTAATGCAAAACTGAGAAGGGGGTGAGACCTTCCTGCTGTCAGTAGGACTGTTTGGCAAGGGACTGTTTGTTCCCCCCAGATGCACATACTGTGTTTAAACACGAGTCTAAAAATAAAGCCTGCCATTGACATTGTTTTTCCTTACTTCATTTAACAATCTAGTTGCTTTATGACCTGTAATTCTGAATCACATTGAATCAAGTGGTGTAATTTGCAAGCAGGGACAGCGGCCTTTCTCCACCTTACCCTCGTCTCTGCTTCACTGACTGTGATTTAATCCCACGGTTTTCAGCATTCCTAATGAGCCATTAACAAGCTGCCAATTACTTATGCAAATGAGGGGGGGCAGACATGGAGGGGTGGCTGTAGCTAGAGGTAAATTCTGCTACCTCAAAACGGCCTGAGATAAATCACTGCTGCTCTAAGAGCTGCCTGTACCCAAGAGTCCTCTCAGTTATATTATCTGCCATCTAAAAATGCCAGAGGTAATGCAGAGGATAGTAAGAAAAGGGAAACAGAGGAGTAATCGCACATATATTTTTAATTATGTTTGCCAATAATCTATTTGGTGTGCTCCTTTACCACAGTTCACCCCTCCTCTTTTTTTCCCAGAACTCAAGGCAGCAGCACCCACTGCAAGGGAACGGCTGCACAACCAGCAGTCTTTTAGTGTCTCAGGCACTGTATGGATTTACCAATTTATCTCCACCAGGCTGGAGACCCTTGCACCACACCACAGTCTTTCTTTTTTTAGGACAGGCATGCTCAGAGACATGCAATACCCATAAAACAGCACAGCTGTTAGCTGGTTCCAACTTCAAAGAAGATCTACAGTCTGCAAAGACTGCAAGCACCAACAGAAATTGTCCATGACTGATCTGCATTATCATTTTGCAGTGAGCTGGTAACACTACAAGAAGCATTTAATAGCTCAAAAGCTAATCAGATGGAGGCTAAGTTAAACCATCGTGATGCAAGAAACACATCCATCAGGATTCTGCTTTTTTTTGGGTGATGCAGAGAATTAAAATCAGCTCAGTTTCTGGCTTTGAAAAGTAGGAATAAGATTTGCCCGGTAAATCTTGACCTGGTGATATAAAAGCAAAGTCTCAACATGGCCTGAGAAATGCAGCTTGGGAAACAGGACCAATAAGGCACTTGCATGTGTGATGACTCCATGCTAAAATGCTTTCAGATTGGTATCTCATAATCTCCTCTTCCATCGTCCTTCTCTCTCTGTCCTGACAGTGACTCCCCTCTGGGTTGCCAATAATGCTCTGTCTTTGTCTGCAGTCAGAGCCATTCCTGACTGACGACTACACATGATTTAGATAAGGCTCCATTACTTAACTTCTGGATGCTGGATAATCAGTTCAACTGCCTTGGCATTAATCATCATAATATTCAAGATTCATTAGGCTAGATTGTTTGGAAATCTATTTCTTGTTAATGTCAGATTCACTGAGCATAGACCTGGCAGCATGCAGACAGAAATTTAATACAACACAGGGTTTGGGAACTCCCTATGGAAGCAGTCCCTTTCTTTACGTGGAGCTGGACCATGACCTGGCAGCTCCTGCCTGGTTTATCATTTGTGAATCTTGTTAAGCAGCAGTGAAACACTGAGAGCATGCTGCCTCTTGATCAAGGGGCATAGAGAGAAATATATAGCTGAGCATGGAGTTTGTAAGGGGGGAAGGTTAGATGCTCAGGTCTGTGCCCACAAATCTTGAGAGTATCTTTTGTGTCTCAAAACTGGGCAGGCAACCCCAAGATTTCTGTGCCCCACCGTGATAAGGAGGTGCAAAAATGGAAAGTCTTTTAAAATCTGTTCCTTTCTCTCCTGAGTACTTTAGGTTAGAGGATGGGGCCTCAGTGCTTTACCAAGATGAAAAACTTTCAGCAATAAAATAGCTGGATTATTCCTTCTAGCTACTTTCCTGTAGGCCAATTGAGGACAGTTCCCAATGGTGTTCTTCCTAATGGTTCATTTGGCCTGTTTCAACATTTTGGGTGATGGTGCTTTCCTTCAGGTACAAGTTCTCACCCTTTAGTTGAGCCCCAGTTGTGAAGTTTCTCAGCAGGGAAACCTCACAGAAATATAAAACAACTTCAGAAGATACATGTCCTTTTTCTTCTAATGAAGGCAGTGCAGGCACAGATGGCATCTCAGACAAACATGTTGCAAGCCGTGTTAAAATAAAGAGCTCATCATCGGGAGGCTGCAGTGTCACACCTACTAATGATGTGATTAAACTCATCAGTGCTGGTAGGAAAGCTGTGCCAGCTCTGGCACTGCTGAATGGAGAGCTACACTTCATAGCAGAGGGAACCCTCCCCCCTGCCATGAGTTAGGCCACTGTAGAGACATGTTAACAGCTAAACTTCCCTTCCCAAGCCTGCTGAAGCACATCTGTCAAAAGGTGGTGTGGCACACCAGAGGAGAGGCTGCAGATGCTGACAACTGCCAAAGAGTGACGGGCACAGGAGAAGAGAGTGACTGCAAACATCTCTCTGATGGGGGAGCAGCACTGCTGGGAAGGGGCAGAACTAAAAGCAGTGACAGCCAAAATGATGGCATGTGGAGAAGGTGAGGCTGGGGTTTGGCTGCAGGATTCTGCCAGAAAACAAGCAAAATTTGAAAGCTTGAAGGAACTGAGCACTGCATCCTCTTCTCCTCTATTTTTCCTCCCGAGACTTTCTGTGCATTGAAGTTTCCTCCATTCTTTATTAAGTTTTCTGGATGCCCTTGAGTAGGACAGAGTTGCTCGAGTCCCACGCATTTTAACCGCTGTGTTAAAATTCTTCCTCCCTTCTTTATTTAGCCAGGAATGTAAATAAATAAGCAAACCCACAAACACAGGAACCTGCTTCCCAGATGCCATTAGAGGCCTTGAGCACTAAGTGGCCATCACAGATATCACTAGCTGCTTTCTGCTCCCCTTCCTGCCACCAGCCAGACGTTCCACTCCGGTGAGACCTGCTGGGAGCATTTCACAAACCCAGCACTCGGTAGGACACATCTGACTGGTTTTGCTGTAATGTAGGACTGCTGCTTGATGGTCAGGTCTCTGAACTGGGTGAGTTTCCCTAGAGGAGTCTCTAGCCACTGGCTCTGCATTAGGGCTAGCCACAAGAGGAAGGACGGAAGGAGAAAGTGAGTCTAAAGAAACCACTAATGTTCTGCAGTGTCTGACAGGATGAATGACCCCTGCAGACATATGCTGAGCAGACAGGACAGTCCTCAATTATGTCATTGCTGGAGCATTTACTTCAAGGAGAAACGTGACTACAGATGCTGTGCTTAAAGCCTTGGCTGATTTCACTGCCTCTGGATAAGCTGCTTGAGTCCGAGAGCATTCGGTATGTGTATGCAGCATGCACAGGCAATGACACACATGTCTGCCTAGGAAACAGCTTTGCAGGCCAGTGTAGAGCTGAAAAAAAACCCCAACCCTCTATTAAATTTCATTCTGCCTTCTTTCTTTTGTGAGAGAGGGCCCTAAAGGATTTGCTAAGGTATTGATAGGTGCCAATCCACAGCTTCCCTCAAGAACTCACAAGCAAATCTTGCCTACACGATGGAAATTTCCTGCTTGCCACACTGATTTTCCCCAGCCTCACCACATTATCCCTGTGCTAACTTCTGTAGACTTCTCTCCACATTTTCTAATGCTCAAGCTCACAACTCTGTAAATATTTGCAATCAGGTAGCACATCTCCTCACTCTGGTCATTCTTTGGACAGATTATTTGCATACAGCTCCTTCTATCCTCAGCAATCAATTGCTGCACACTGTCTTTGTTTCTGCAGCACCTCTCCAGAATACTTTTTCTGGAGGTGAGTCAGGGACACGTGGCTGTATTTAAAATAATGATTGCTGTAGAGGCATGGACTTTGCTCTTTGACTTGGCTTCCTTACATGGGTGGCTCCAGAAGAGCATTCATCTCACTGGCACACTGAAAGCCACAAGCTTGCCAAGAGGCACAGGTAGGGTGTCCTGCTGCCCACCCCTTGTCCTGAGCCATGAGGCATCCCTGCTGCAGCACCCCACATGGCCCCACGGACACCATCCCACAGGACAGCTGCACAGCTCTGTGGCTCAGCAGAGTCCTCCAGCACTGGTAAAGCTCTCCCTGATGAAGCTTGAAGAGCAGCAGCCGTTGCTGCTATTCAGCCCCCAGCTGCCTGGCACGTGGAGCTCCCTTCAGAGCCCTCCTTTCTGCTTGGTCTTTCCTGCATTTCCTAGACAAACTGCACTGGGTTTTTTTTCCTCCCTCTCACTGACAGGTACAGGTGGCCTTGCTGCTTTCTCCTTGCACCTCCCCCAGCTTGAATTTTAAACTATTTAACAGCTTTAAATGCAGCTAAGGAGGTTTCAGCCTGCACTTTGCTGCCATCCCTCTGCTTCTCTGACACTGGGAAGAAGAGTGGTTTGAAAACCTATCACGGACTTCCCTGTGTTGGAGGTCTAATTACATGGTAACTGGTGACCTTGTAAGTACAGGGTAATCTGCTGTGTAAAACCAGGGTAAATTATCCCAGTACTTCTGTCTTTTCCACTCCAGCCTTCTGCAGAGATCGAAATGCAGCCAGTTAAACGGTAATTAATCTTTGAACCATTTGACACTTGCCTGAGCTGGTGAGGAGTAACCAGCAGACACCCCCACCCAGGCAAGGGACCAGCTCAGGAGCCAGGGCTCTGGAGAGTCTGGTGTCACCTGGCCAAAGCAGGGGCTCCTGTGTCACTCAGCCTCTTCAGGTGCTGGCTGCCTGGGGCGGTGAAGTGCTGGGGTTAAACCCCCAGCCCTGAATAAGGGTTGGCATATGGATGATGTCCACAACTAGGCAAGAAAGAGCCTCCTGGGTGGGAACCGATTAGGAAGGTCTTTCTTGCCTGGGTGTGGACATCATCCCCATGCCAGCTCTCATTCAGGGCTGGGGGTTTAACCCAGCACTTCAGGCAGCAGGGGTGAGCTGCTTTCTCAGAGCTGGAGGCAGCTGCCTCCTGCCTGCCCCGCGTTAGGCATCACTTGTTCAGAGGGACACATCCTGCAGGAGGAGGGAGGCACCAGGGGCACGTGATGCCCGGGGCAAACAGGCACCCACCCTATCTTCATTGGCAGGATGAGGCCAGAGGTGCAGAGCAGCTCATCCTTGATGGGGGTGAGCTGTCTGGAGCTCTTCCTTACCCTCCCAGTGAGGGAGGTGCGTGGGAACCACACCAGCATCTTCCTCTGAAACTATCCAAACCAGCCAGGCACAGCCTCAGGCATTCACACTGCATTTTTTTCAGAGATTCTCTTGCCCTCCCCACCAGGAGATGCACTTGGTTCCCTCCCACGCTAACAGCCTGTCGCCCAGGGGCTGGGGGCTGCTTCTCTGACCCCTGGTACATTTATGGCACTGAAATGTATTTGCACACATTTTAGACCCGCTGACATCGTTGTCTCTGGAGAGCTTCAGGTTTTTATAGTAACCACAGTAATGATTTTCAGATTATAGAGTAATAAAATATTTTAATTTGTATGGAACATTAAGGTGGGCACTGTATGATTCTTATGACATTTAAATAGTGCTTAAAAAAAAAATAAAAAAAAAAAAAGAGGGAGAAGGTTCTGAGTGCATTTGTTTCCCAAACAGGAGCACTGAAATAGAAAGTCAAAATCCCACATGCTGGTACCTAGATCAGCTCTGACACCTCCCCTCCGTGGCTGTTTCACTTGAATGCCTGCCAAGTTAAATAAGCAAACACGGGATTGTGGCGTCCTAGTTGCAAACCCGTTTTTGGCAAGTGTGCCTTTCTCCTTAGTCACTGTAATGGTTTGAAACCTGCTGCCCCTGGTGGGTGGAGATCTGAAACCCTAAACCAGGTACAAGCCTGAATGAAAGGGGCATACACCTGTCCTATTCCCACTCCCCTTTTTCCTGTCTTTGGGATTTCCTGCCAAGGTCTATAAAAAGGGGAGAAAGGCACGACTCTGCCTCTTGCTCTTCTTCCTCTTGCTCCTTTGACCTTGTACCTGGGCACACGCTGCTCTGCTGCTCCCTGTGCTACACGTGGCCGTGGCCATCTTGGAGACCTGGGCCTGATCTACAGACTCTTCCCTGCCTCCATCCACGTCCAAGGATTGTGCCTCCAGCTTCAAGCCACCTCAATCCAGCGAGATCCAGCACCGGGGAGCCTCAGCATAGCATTTGGGTTTTGTATATTTGGAAGTTTAATCTTCCTTACCTTGTTGTTCCTACAACCCCCCTTCCCTGTTAAACCCCTACCCTTCTTCCCTTCTGTACCCTGTTAAACCCCTTCCCTTCTTCCTTTCTGATCCCTGTTAAATAATATATTTCATTTTGTTAATCTTCAATTTGGTGCAAGGTTTTCATTCCCCCTGCCTTCCTTATTTACCTCTCTACCTGGGAAACTGAGGGATAAGGGAGGTGGGACACAGTTCTGCCTTCTAACCAGGACAGAACAGTCACTCTGGTTATGGGATGTGGTGCTGACCCAGTCTAAGCACGGATGATTCCACGTGCCACTGGCCTCTAAGGGCTGGGTCACAACTCAAGGGTAACACAGAGTTTTAGCACCTCAGCCTATACTCACCTATTCCTCCCCACTCCTTGCCCAATCATTGTACACTCATTAACTAACCAGGGAAGACTCTACAGCAAACAAGTCATGGGTCTAGAGCATCCCATCATCTCCATGGCATGTGCCAGACACTGTGTGCCACCAGGCAGACTGCTGCACCAGCCCCTTTCCTCTGGCTGGGTAGCAACTGCATGGTTTGGGGTGAATAAGATGGCACTGAATAAAGCAGGGGCATTTTAGAGGAGGAAAGTTGCCCTTGGAGCTCTATGGGTTGACAGGGCTGATAGCTCCGTGCTTCATTTCCTAGTCTGCAAAATGGGGCAGCAGAACTCACTGACTTCTCCAAGGTGCTGTGCAGATAGTGGTTTGTACAGTAAAGCAATAAAGTGGCAAGGGAAAGCCTGCCAAGAAATGGGAAAATAGTAAAATGTTCAGCCCAATGTTAGCTATACCTGGCAAAAGAGGCAGAGGGTTACACAATGACTATTATGGAGAAGAATAGCAAAGAAGCTCCTTTGTTCTGTGAGTATTTTTGCCTTGTACCTCATCTGGATCATAGAAGATTAACGGCAGGTGATTATGTAAAGTCTGTACTACAAGGCAGAGGCAAATGTGAGCTGGGGCCTCCCCGTTATCATTACCTGACCTTGCACATTCCCTTATGCAACCTCAGCATTTTTATTTTTTTGTGGATAGGATTTCTGGGTGGTTATTTTAAGAAAACTGTGCTAAATTTCTTGCTTCTGTGCCAGGTACCTGCTGTTTAACAAGCAGGCCATGACTAAGCATAGACTGGAAATCAGAAGCATCTACGAGTTAAAGCAATGAGATTCTGGGACTGTCTCCCCTTTGGAACACGTTTAATAGTGGTTCTTGATTATGAAAAGGATAAATCTGATGTGATTGATGCAACAGGAGATTGGATTTGATGATCCAGGGAAACCCTTCCAGCCCTCTCTACTCCTAATGAACTTATTTTTTAAGTGTGAGGGGCACGGTGAGGGGGGTGCAGTGCTACACTGGTGACAAACAACAGCAAAGCCTGGAGATACCTGCTGATGCTTAGTTGCTCTCCATCCCCAGGTCTCTCTCCTGGTTCTACCCATCCTGAATGTATCAAGCAGAAGTGGGGGCAAGGATCCTATCTGCTTTTCTCTTTTCATTTTACAACTACTGAGGACTTCCAAAATTCACTCTCCTTCAGCCACTACTACAGATGTCTCAGCTCACAGGTCCCCTCTATTTCTAAAGTATTTACCCATCTCCCGACACCATAATGACTGTGATCCTTGCAATCCCCTTAGTGAAGATGAGCAGGGATCACCTTTTAACAATGGGAAACTGAGCCAAAGAAGGACTAACTGAACTTCCTATGATGGCAGAGGACATTGGTCACATGGAAGAGATCTGCAGCCCAGTTCAAGGCTGGGATCTACTGATGGACTCTTCTCCATGCACCAAACTGGGCTCTCCCCTTAGGAATAGCCAAGCAGAAAGTATTTTCCAGCCCAAATATTCACAGGTCTAATCCCCATCCTCTCTCAACTCAAGGGGGCTGAGCTTGAGGTTTCTGAGGGACAGTGCAAGGTTGTTTCAGAACGGATGCACAGGGAAGGTGGTTATGTTCCTTTTACCCCCTGAGTCATTTTAATTCTTTAATTCCTACTTGCTAATAAGATAAAATGCTGTGATTTCTGCAGGATCAAATGGTACAGGGTAAGCTGAAGGAGTTTATTAATTAGCATGCTTTCAGGGCTGTGAAAAAAAATAAAAATCAACAGTGTTGTAGATGGTAGCTATAAATATGACCCAAGCATTGCTTGCCATGACATTTTAGCCAAGGGGAGGCTGTCGTGTTAGTGCTGGGCATGGCACCCTGATAGCAGATAAAAACCATAAATGGCAGGGCAAGGCTTTCTCTCTCCAAAACGTGGCTATTCACAGACACGTGCTACATTTCTTCAGGGCCTGATCCTGCAGCTGATACCAACTTCTGTGTGTGAGTGCTCCTCTGGCTTCCCCAGGGATTGCCTGGAGCAGCGAGTGCTAAGCCCAGTGATAGGAGGCTGCAGGACCAGACTCAGTGTGTGCCAAGCATTCTGGATGAAAACAGCTATAAAGAAGTCACATATTATTATGTCACATTGCAAAGGTCAACCCCAGTATTTGTTCTGTCATAAGGACATGACTGAAAGGCAAAAAAATAGTGTCAGGGCACAGGGGAAAATAATTTTTTAAAAGCTGCCTTTAGGGCTGAGGATACAAAATTACATCAGTGCTTAGAACTAAATTCCCATCCACACCCCCCCAATTCAATTTTGTCTCGGAAAGGCGTGAACGCAACAAAATCACCTTTTGGTGGCACGTCTTCTATCCACTGACACATCCCCTGGCAAAGCAGTGATAGCTAAACTCACACTCCCGTGTGACTCTGGCAGCAGTCAGGAACTGCTCTGTCACAGGTCCTGGGAGAGCTCTGCAAGATCTACTCAGCTGCTTAACACCACGTAGGCATTTGTTTAATCCTGGCCAGGACCAGGGCAGGAGGAGTGGTGGTGACACTGGGAAGAGGCTGGGTGGTGGGACAGTTAGTCCTTCATCACCCAGCCTGGTGCATACACCTAATATGATAAAATGCTGTGCTAATATGATAAAATAGCAATGTCACAGGGAGGTTTGGGTAATTGGACCCCAGTAATTTGTCCCAGTCATGACCAGCTTGTAAATATTTATGCCCATCTCTCTGGGCTTGCTGTCACAGGGAAGCTATTGAGAAATAAAGTGTGGAAGCCATCACTTTCCTGCCTTAACTTATGAGGGTTCATAACTGCTCTGCACAGGCAGTGTCTTTGGCTGCATTAGCTTGATCCACTTCCAAAACAGACTCAACCAAAGGCTCCTCAACTTTCTGGATCAACATAGCAAATCCTTGTATGCCAGCAGCAAAACCACACAGCACAATCAAGTTCAATGTTTGCCTCTCTCACAGGCTCCTGCAGCTGACCTCCAGCAGCCTTGCAGCTTGCTGGTAGTGGCTTCTGGGATGCTGTGACAGCTGGGGACCCACCAGGCTGAGCATCACCACACAGAGGCTCCAGCATGCAGCAAGCACGAGATAACATCTCACCTCTGTGAGAGGGAGGGCAGAGTGACCAGAGGTGTTACCAACTCTCAGCTGCCTCAGCACGGCTCCTGCCAGCCAGCACCTTGGCAAACCCAAACTCCTTTGTGCTGTCAGAGCATCGAACTTGCACCAGTCCCTCACCATTGCTCCTCGGGGCAAGGGGTGGGAGCAGCAATGGGGCAGTGATGGTCGACATCCACTCAATCACTCAACGGCTCAGACACTGAGGCTGTGTCTAGACTAGCTGACAAAAGGCCTCAGGGCTGGCACATGACAGTCCAACCGTTTGGATGATCTGGTTTTAGTCTATGCCAGTTTGACGGTGTCCAAACCACCGTTGAGAGGACAACACGACCCCACGCAGTGCACGTGCCACCCTGCCTGGGGACACGGAGCAGCTCAGCTGCATGGAGACAAACCTTGCTGCCCTCAGAGCCAGAGGATGCCCCACCCTGCCCACTAGTGCAGACACAGCCTGAACAGAGGCAGAGGATGGCCCTGATGACTTCTGCATTCATCCCGTATGACCTCGCAGACCAGCCCCAGAGCGCTGCTGTAGCAGAACCATGTGCAGCTCCCACCGCACACAAGACGGGAGCCCCTCTGCTGCCAAACTCACAAGACCCGACCTAGTCCCAAAAACCACTCAACCCCACGTGTCGTTTCATGCTCGGGTGGCACCAGTCCCCAGCTGCCCCAGGGGTGGAGATGCACTCACTGTTGCAGCAGCCGGCGGTGCCAGTCTCTGTCGCTGCCACGCTGCGCCGAACTGGCCCTTCGGACGCGGCCCTTCCTGACAGTGCACGGGTGAAAACAAGGGAAGGAGACAAACAAAAGAGAAGGGAAGGGTGAGAGAGGGAGGGAGGGATGGGGGGATGAAGCAAGAGGAAAAGAAGGGAAAGGGTGTGTCTTTAACCGAACCCTACGTCTTTCACTGGCGGCAGCATCCCAGCACTGCACAACTCTTGCTGCGAGGGGAAGGGCAGGTGAGACCCTCTGGCCCTGGTCACCAATATCTTGCCCTGCACCAGCACAGAGGGAGGGTGAGCTGGGTAAGAGTCAAGGAGGCTTGACCTCCTGAAACTTCTCCTTGGATTGTGAAACCACAAACCCTTGGGGGACCCAGAGTCCCTCTCCAGAAAGAAGTTTTAGGAGGCTTGAGCAGTTCCTTTGTATAGGGTACCCTTGCCCATCACCAGTTTCCTGAGCATGGTGCAGGGACCCATCTGCCTCTGCCAGCAGAACAAGACCCAGGAATGATGTCTACTCAAGCAAGCTCAGGTTAGCCAGACTTAAGGACAATATTGGCCAAATATCCAGTGAAGCAGCTGGTACATCATTCTCTGCTTTCCCCAAAAGTCCTTGTCCCGTCAGTACTGTCGCAGGTTAGAGCAGGAAGAAAAAAACTCATCCCACAACTTCCAATCACTTGCAAACCTGCCAGTGCTTGCAAAACTTAACCTTAGGAGGGGCCAAGGGAAAAAAAAATGATGGAGCAGAAAATACAGCACTACATTTTCCCATGTATTTAAGTAGGAAAGGTTTGGGAAATGGGAGGGAGAAGGGAGAGGGATCACAGTGTGCAAATTCAGAGTGAATGACAAGCATAAGGTCCACTTACTTTCCAGTAAGGTGTTTGTGTGCCCACTGGGACAAAAAGGAGACTAAATCCCAAGATTAAAGGGCAATTCCTGATCATGGTGCTTTGTGGGGAGAGTTTGGGCTGTGGTACTCAGAAGCTCAAGCTGACAGCTGCCCAGGGAACACCAAAATACAGCTTCAGGGTGTGTCCAGCTGGTCACCACCCTGGGCTCCTTCCCATCCAGCACCAGAGGTGAAAACTGAGCTGCTAAATGTAGCTGACAGCTCATTCTGCTTGGGGAATTGCCCCGTAAATGACTGACTCACCTCCCTTCCCAAAAAGCTGAGGTAGGAAACGGGTGGGGGAAAGGCTTAGAAAATTGTTTCATGATGGTTGTTTAAATTGCCTCTGCGTTACAATGTTACAGTTAGGGAAAAAGAAAAGGGAGCCCTGCCCCATAAAGCCACATCCTAAAGCCATCTGTGGCAGAGGTATGGACACTGGAAAGAAGGAGAGCAAATGAAGTCATCCAACAGTGGAATAAAACCATCAAAATAATAGAGTGCAGAACAAAGCAAATCAAACACAGAGCTGAAAGAGAAACATCTTCCCCTGTCAGATCTATTACTATGCATTTATTCCAATAACAAATAACTAACCCAGAGAGTAACCCAAACCTGATTTATTCCTCCATCTAAGTAAATATGAAGAGGCAGCTGAATCCTGACTGTAAAAACCACTGATCTCATATGTTTTCCTTGTATGTATTGGAAAATATAGGAGTGGAGTTTCTGCCTGGCTGCCAGGGGATGCTGGCAAAGCATCTGAGCTATAGATATTGTATCTTGTCACTAATGACTGCAGGGAACTAAAAGGGATTTGGATTTTTTTAATGCTTCACATTAATTGATAATTTAGTCTCAGAATCCACAGTGGAACACAGGATTTGCTATATTGGATCAGTCTAGTGGCCCATAAAATCTGGCGTCTTGCCTCAGTGGTGCTCAGAAAAATTATCATCCAGCATCTTTGCTTATAAGGTTGCTGGCCATTTCTGTAAGACCATACGACTGAAAGAGACAAAAGGTCTTTCTGGCAACCTCTTTAAACCCTGAAACGTGGTATTGGTGGGGCTATTTTACATCTTTTTTTTGGAGTTGGGTTGGTTTTGTTTTTGTTTTTTTTTATATGCAAGAAAGAAACTCTACGACTACAAACCTTTTCAACAGACATGCTGCTGCTTTTTCTCTTGGTCACCGTAGCCCAAATAATGAGAAGGTGAACTTGTGTTTTCAGAGGGCAACTGAGACCACAACTGAGGCCAGAGCAGGGGAGATGCCTTGTACTGAGCAGAACAATATCGATTAGGCAGCGTAAAGATTTCTCTCACTAATTTCTTTAGCAACCTTATCCTGTGTTGCCACGTAATGAGATGGGGAAGAGAGAGGTAGAATCACTTAAGCGTTCCAAGCTCGAGACACGTTGAGAAAAGATTCCTATTTTTGTGTGTGTGTGTGCAATTTTGTGCACCGTTGCTCCTTGATTGTACATTGAACATTCTCTCTTTGACATCCTAGCCCTAAACAGCCCGTGTATGAAAGAGCTGCTTGCAAACAGGGGCTTTCTCCATCCAGGTGGTGTGGAGAAGGAGCTCACCGTGGCTGAGAGAAGGGCAGGGCTATGAAAAAGGGTGATCAGGAGGGCAAAGCCTGTGGAAACTGACCATCAGGAGGGAAAAAAAAAAGGCAAGGGTTTCTTTCCATGCAAACATCTTATTGAAGGATGATGATGAAGATATTTGCATTTTAATTTTTCTAGAGAGGTCTTCAGTTTGTCTTAAAGCAAGGCATAATTTATCTGTGCTCCCACTGAACTGACTTATCGCTCCTCTGCTCCCGGTTTTGCTGAGTATACTGAGGTTTGGAGGTGCTCCACACCTTTCCTGACTGTAATGGTTTGATACCTGCTGCCCCTGGTGGGTGGAGATCTGAAACCCTAAACCAGGTACAGGCCTGAATGAAAGGGGTGTACACCTGTCCTATTCCCACTCCCCTTTTTCCTGTCTTTGGGATTTCCTGCCAAGGTCTATAAAAAGGGGAGAAATGCCTCTCTCTCTTCTTCCTCTTTCTCTGGCTCCTCTGACCTTCTACCTGGGCACACGCTGCTCTGCTGCTCCCTGTGCTACACGTGGCCGTGGCCATCTTGGAGACCTGGGCCTGATCTGCAGACTCTTCCCTGCCTCCATCCACGTCCAAGGATTGTGCATCCAGCTTCAATCCACCTCAGTCCAGCGAGATCCAGCACTGGGGAGCCTCAGCACAGCATTTGGGTTTTGTATATTTGGAAGTTTAATCTTCCTTACCTTGTTGTTCGTACAACCCCCCTTCCCTGTTAAACCCCTACCCTTCTTCCCTTCTGTCCCCTGTTACACCCCTTCCCTTCTTCCTTTCTGATCCCTGTTAAATAATATATTTCATTTTGTTAACTTTCAATTTGGTGCAAGGTTTTCATTCCCCCTGCCTTCCTTATTTACCTCTCTACCTGGGAAACTGAGGGATAAGGGAGGTGGGACACAATTCTGCCTTCTAACCAGGACAGAACACTGACTGACATGTGATCTCAGGGCTGTTCTGATGGTGCAGGTGAGAAGATGGGAGACCACTGGCCAGCTGGGACACAGTGGGGAAACTGGGCCAAAAATTTGAGGTGAGAGGGAAGAGTTTTACACATCCAGTTCTCCCTCGCTTGTGAGTGGCAGTGCTCTTCCCAAAGTGTGAGCAGTTCATTACCATATGCTCAGGATCACTAGAATAATGACACTCCCTGCCATATGGGTCTCTACCTTCTGCTGCTCTAAGTTTAAATCAGGCCACCTTGGTAAAACTGAGGAGCCATCACCTTTGCTGGCTTACCCTGTACCAAAGTTTTCCTGTGACACCACAGAGGAACATGTTTCAGATCGTTCTCCACCATGAGAGAGAGTCTCTCTGGATTAAAACTAGGCACTGTGCTCTTCTTGATGTATCTCACAGCTTTCAGGCTAATGGGATGTTCAGAGTGGGGAGAACAGGAGGAAGGGAGCACATTGCATACAGTCAGCCTCTAGCACATGGTTGGCAACTACATTTGGACAATACAAATTGGAACAAGGGGAAAAAAATAGTTTCACAGCCAAGGAGTGGAAAAAATTGCTCAAGGATAGGTGATGACCACAAGCAGCTTCTCTTGCCTCTCTGGATTTGTTGGCTGCACCCGGGGAACACTGAAAATGGAAAAGAGTTCTGCCCTCTCTAGTTAAGTTTTATGGGAAAGGAATTGTTTTAATGGAAAATGGTCCTGAATTTTCCCAGCAGAAAACCTGCTGTCCCACGTTTTCACAGCAGAGGTGAACAGGTTTATGTAGATTGGCTAAACTGAGAAACAATCCCAGCTTTCTGAACTGAACTTAACCTCTGACTTCCTGGGGATGGTGTCACCACCCCTCACCTGGGTCCAGCATTTGACTGGTTACTCCCTGTACTATTCCCAGCTCCCAGAAAGATCAGCCTGGACAGCTTTTCAGAGCAGCCAAAGTCTGGTCAGCTGGGATCCTGACTTCAGTCAAAGATGCATAGGGGGGAGTATGGAAACAGAAAAGCCCACAGTATATGTCCCCACAATAACTTCCAATCCTCAGTAATCCAATCCACAGAGATTTCCTGAAACTTGAGAAGTATTTTGTGTCTGAGAGCCCTAGATAGATTACTTTGCTTTTACAATTTTAATCACTTTTTCACCCTATGCCAGCTGTTGACACCTGCCATCTCTTGCAACAAGGAGTCCCACCACTTTACTACCCACTGTAACATCTCTGTTGGATCTGAGCCTGCCATGTAGGGCCACCAGAATGATCCAAGGGCTGGAGCAGCTCTCCTATGAGGACAGACTGAGAGAGTTGGGGCTGTTCAGTCTGGAGAAGAGAAGGCTCCGAGGTGACCTTATTGTGGCCTTCCAGTATCTTAAGGGTGCCTACAAGAAAGCTGGGGAGGGACTTTTTAGGATCTTAAGTAACAACAGAACTAGAGGGAATGGGGCAAAGCTGGAAGTGGGCAGATTCAGGCTGGACATGAGGAAGAAGTTCTTCACCATGAGAGTGGTGAGCCCCTGGAATGGGTTGCCCAGGGAGGGGGTTGAGGCCCCATCCCTGGGGGTCTTTAAGGCCAGGCTGGAGGAGGCTCTGGGCAGCCTGATCTAGTGGGAGGTGTCCCTGCTCATGGCAGAGGGGTTGGAACTGGGGGATCCTTGTGGTCCCTTCCAACCCTGACAGATTCTGATCTGTTGTGGCAGAGGACTTTGGAGCCCTGGTGGCTCGGTGGTTGGACTTGATGATCTTAGAGGTCCCTTCCAACCTAAAGGATTCTATGATTCTATGATTCTATGTACATCACTGGCTGTTTTAGGCCAGGAAATACTGAACAACAAATGATTCCTTCCTATCTGGCTACATCTATGACCTCTACAAATGGAAGGTCAGGAGTTAAAAAACATCAGGGAACTAAACTGAAAGGCTTTGAACTTGCAGCTCTCTAGAGTTTAGTTCAATGTTTGGGAGAAAGCAAAAGTCTTTATTCCACTGCCTGGAAATAGGGCTGTGTTTTGACTGAAAGAAAGAGTCATAGGATCATAGAAAGGTTTGGGTTGGAAGGGATCTTGAAGATCATCTAGTTCCAACTCCCCTGCCATGGGCAGGGATACCTTCTACCCAACCAGGCTGCTCAAAGCCCTGTTTGACCTGGCCTTGAATACTTCCAGGGATGGGGCATCCACAGACTCTCTGGGCAACCTGTTCCAGTGCCTCACCGTGCTCACAGTGAAGAACTTCTTCACTATGAAGTTCTCAAAAGAAGAGGCATTATCCCTCACCCTGTCAGATCCTAAGTTTAGGATTAGTTCTCAGTAAGTTTGTGAGGGTTTGGGTGGTTTGAGGGGAAGACAGATGAGTCATGCTTGGAGGGTCCATATTTGGGTGACTTGCAACTATATTAAACAAAAAATCTGAACCAAATGACTTGGAATGCAGCAGCAACATATCCTGAGTAGGAGAAAAGTGAACGTGGAGGTCAAGTATCATAGCAGAGAGTTTTCATTTCCCAAAACCAAACTGCTTTTTTGTGCCTGTGTTTCAAAGAAGATGTCACCAGATTGTGAGAGCTCTTCACCTGCCACATCCCTCTCATTACTGAACTGAAATAAATAGCAACAGCATGAAAACAGCAATTCAAGCAGGAGAAAGACAGGTAGACAGTGAGGAAAAGGGGAGGGGGAAACAGGGTGTGGGTGGAGGTCTTGGCAGGGTGGAGAATTAGGGCAATTACCATTTCTGAGAAAATGGCAGAAATACAACACAACCTAATTTCCCCAATTAATTCTTCTGCACTTGAGCTGCTCTGTGTGAAGGGCTCTTAATGATTCAAACAGGAGGAAAAAAAACCAAAAAAAACCCCAACCCAAACGACTCAACACTTGTTTTTCCCTCAGTGTGGAAACGGGGAAATGTTGAGGAAAAATGTCTGGCTAAAACACAAGATGATGCTGTTACATCTCCCTTCCAGGAGATAAGGAACTGTGCCTCAGATTCAATTTGCAGAGGTTTTTATAGGAGCCACAGAGATATCACAGACCAGCACATTCAATATCACACTGACTTTTCCTACAGAACACACCAGGACAGGCACAGAGACACTCAACCCACATGCACACACTGAGCAGTTCCCTCATCTCCCATTTCCAGCCCTGATGCAAGTTAGGGGGAAATTGGTTCTTCTGCCCCCAAACCAGCAGTCAAGGTAGTTGTGATGCACCATGGCACGAGCCACCCACACCTCCTAGGGCATACAGGTGTCATCTAGGGTCAATGACAGCAATGAAAACAAGGAAATAAGTAACAAATCAGGGGTTGGGGTGATGGGAAACAGACACTGAGAAGGGCATGGGATAGTTTCAACAGCAGACACTGGCTCCTGCACATAGCAAGACTGTGGCCCCTCTGTATCAGTACTGGGGGTCCCCAGGTCACATCTCCAGGTCACTATGAGACTTTCTTGTCCTTACTTACACAGGTATGACAAAGCAAGGCAGGTTCTCCAGGATCACAATTAGTACAGGAGAAACTTCAAGTACGTCTCATTTCTAAGTCCTTAATGGAACATATATTTACAGAAACCTTCCCAACAGCCCAGCAGAAAGGATGGAGAGCAGCACATTATATTTTTCACCTCAGAGAAGGGATAAAAAAGACAAAAGGTGATGCTCAGCTGCTTAGTATCTGCACTGCACGCTGGTGCTGGAAATGGTACTGATGTTGGGAGCTGAACATGGCACACCCATTGTACCACCTACACAAGATCCCAGACAACAGCCAGCACAGGCAGGGACTACCTTTGCTTTCCTCCACCCCTCAGCCCCCAAATCAGATCCTGAGCACACTGTCTGGGTGCTCAGAGCCTGGCTTGCTCTCTGTCCAGAGCTGGCTACTCCTGACAGTTTACACCAGGTCTACCATAAAACCTAAAAGAGTGACATCTCTCTTTTCCCCACACAGTGGGTCAGTACCATATCCCAGATACAGATTCAGAAGCAGTTTTCCTCCCCTCTGCCTGTTGGCATTGCCCTTTGCAGATGACAGTGCAGATCCCTAGTGCACTCATTGCAGGGCTCCTTCCTGGTGCTCACAGTTTTCCTCTGCTAGGATTGATCACCCGTGCTGGAAACTCAAGAGGGACAGCAAAGCAACAACAAATGCATCAGGTGATATGGAAGCAGGTGTTGTACAGCTGAAGGACACACACAGACACTAAAGGACCCTGGCAAGGAAGCACAAAAAATGCTGATGGGATAGCACAGCTAAACCTCTGCAGAGTTCCAAGCTGGTGGGAACAGAGCTTCAACCATTCAGTGTTGGTGTGATGGTTTAGGGACCCTCTATCTTGGAGAGTGTGGGTCAGACTAAATCTACTTTCAATGCAAGGCTTTTCTGTGTCTTATCTACCATGCTGAATAAGCCTCCAGAGGAGCACAACCCAGACAGCTGCTAAACCTCAGCGCTCTATTACCTGCATGGAAACTTCTCTGGAAAAATAACAGATTGTATCCAGGAGGAAGAAAACAATTTTGAACTCCAGAGGAGAACTAAAGCAAGAGATGGTCTGGATGGGAGATGGTCATCAGAAAATAACCTGACAATGAGTACTGAAAATGATCAAGAATATAGGGGGTTTGCTCACCATTTTAAAGAGAAAAAACCAAAATGTTTACACAGGAAACCTTCATGCTCCAAAGGAGGAGGCATCTGCCAGAGGGATCCTAGACTTCTTAAAGACCACTGACCTACGGCCAAAGTCACAGCAGAAATGTTATTTTGGTTCTGGTGGTCTAAGGATGTGAGAGCCAAGGTTCATAGGGTGATATATTAATATTTTATTAAACCAGCTGATACTATTGGGGGGGGAAAAAAACAAAACAGAGAGGGGTTGTGTGTCTAAAATTCATTCTATTCCTCCCCTGCAACAATATTGTATGTTCTACTAAAAGATATTACTTCTTCCTGCAGATCTTGTCTCTCTCAAATCCAAACCATGCTCCAGAGTGGTGAGGACACAGAAACAGAAATAGAAACATATTTTCAGAGTCCTTTGCAAATCCTGCATGTGTCCTTTTTTTGACAAGAAGGTGTCCTTTGTGTGATGAACTGTGATCAGGAGGACACTCAGACTTCTGGAAAAGGATGGAGCTAAATCCCAGAGGTTTCAAGCCTCGCCCAGGGTTTGGGGCAGGGTGCCAAAAGGGTAGGACATAGGAGATCTCAAGAGAGGATGTCTTAATGAGGTTTAATGCCCACATAAATCCTTCTTCTACTCGACATGTGTTTTTGCTGCTGATGTCCCACCCATGTCAGGACGTTACCTTGGAAGTTATTAAGGACAGTTGACTATGATTTAAGACTGTGTTCCCTTCTAGAGATGAAGAAATACTGCCCTTTCCCTGGGCAGCTGCCACATGATTTTGTTTTCGGGGGGGAAAAAAAAAAAAAAAACAGAGAGGGCTTGTGTGTCTAAAAATCATTCTTTTCCTCCTCTGCAACAATATTGTATGGTCTACTAAAAGATATTACTTCTTCCTGCAGATCTTGTCTCTCTCAAATCCAAACCATGCTCCAGAGTGGTGAGGACACAGAAACAGAAATAGAAACATATTTTCAGAGTCCTTTGTGTCCTTTTTTTGACAAGGTGTCCTTTGTGTGATGAACTGTGATCAGGAGGACACTCAAGACAGACTTCTGGAAAAGGATGGAGCTAAATCCCAGAGGTTTCAAGCCTCGCCCAGGGTTTGGGGCAGGGTGCCAAAAGGGTAGGACATAGGAGATCTCAAGAGAGGATGTCTTAATGAGGTTTAATGCCCACATAAATCCTTCTTCTACTCGACATGTGTTTTTGCTGCTGATGTCCCACCCATGTCAGGACGTTACCTTGGAAGTTATTAAGGACAGTTGACTATGATTTAAGACTGTGTTCCCTTCTAGAGATGAAGAAATACTGCCCTTTCCCTGGGCAGCTGCCACATGATTTTGTTTTCGAATTGAATTATGTATTTTGGGAGACAGAAGGAGAATGATCTGATTTTTACTGGAGCACAGGTTAGCTCAGAGCCACAGAAAGGCTCTGGAAGCAACCAAACCTTTGTCTTCTGGATGAAAAAACTGAGGGTCCTAAGCCCACCCCTGGTGATGCCCCCAAGTCTGGAGACACAACCCCAGGTGCTGTGACAGCCTCCAGCTCCCCAGGGAGCATTGGGCAGGCATCGTGTGCCTGACTTGCTGCAGTTTCCATGCCAGACTCAGCTTGGCTGAGGCACAATATCCCTGACCTGCAGCGTCCCACCACCTGCTGTCACAGTCCTGAGTCATACCTAAAAAAAAAAATAGCCTGCTCACATATTTGTATCTTTTTTTTAAGAAAACAAGAAGGCAAATGCAATCCGCCCAAATCTTTTCACTCCAATATGGATGTCTTCCATCCTGCCTTCCCACAGGAACCCACACCAAAGATTGCACAGCACATTACACCACACATCACAGAAATGCTTCTTCAGCATCCCCGCCCTCACCCTTCACACAGAAGCTGGGCTACTCCTCCCCATCTCCCCAGTCCCTCCACTCTCCTCCGCTTTCTAATCAGATGCTGTTTCACTTCTCCTCACCACCTCCACCTCCACCACCATCTCTCCATCCTGCCATGTTGAAAGAAGGTTTAAAGGCAACAGCTGATGGGATCCCTCTGTGATGCACAAGGAAGAGGATGCATCTGTCTTCAGGCAGAACATGAAGAGTCTTTTGGAGAGGGGAAACAACCCTCTCTGCTGCTTTTGTTACACAAATGTTTGTTTTCTGTATCTAAATGTGTAACAGGAAATTAACCAGTTCACCTTTGTCAAAGCACTTCTGTATCCCACAAATGCAGGAGCCAGATGGTGTTCTTTCTTTGTTTTAAAAGATTAGAAATGGGAAAGAAAGGAAATGGCTAGGAGCTAATCCTCAGCCTGGAACACACTCATATCCACATGCCCAGTTATCTGTGCTCGTGGGACCTGGGCAGGAGCAAACACGGGGACTCAGGGCGTTGAAGTCAGTCTGCTTACAGAGAGCTCCAGACCTGTTTTTTGTGTCAAGCTTTGAGGTGGGACCGCTCACTGTTCCCAGAAAATGACACATCGCAGTATTCTCCCCAGGCTGCAGCTTGGACACACCAAGCAGTATTTTCTACAAACCACCTGAAGCAGACCTTTGCTCCAGGTCCTACTGGTGGGGATGGCAGGCTGTCAACAGGGGGAAGCTGCTGTGCACAAACACTGAGAATCAGGGTTGGGAATTTCACCAGGCAGGTTTTAGATGTGACCACGGACAGCACCAAAGAGTTTAAAAGTTCAACTCTTCAGCCACATCTCCACCTTCCATAAGTGAGACCCACGAGCAGTTTGGTTCTCACACTTGAGCTCATTCACGCTGTGTCTCCACCCATTCAAAAGCCCTCATGTGGGCACCTTAGTGAATTTTATGATAGGTCCATGCACTCAAAAGGATTGTCTCAGGAGCCTTGAAGAGCCAGTTTTTGTGCAAGAGATGCTAGGAATTAAATCTGCGAGGAAGACAGAGAACAATCACACAACTGTTGTGAAGCCAGATTGTTTTTCTCACATTTTCAGGACAACGTGAATGCTTCTTCCTACCAGAGTTATAGTCAAGTCTAATGCAGACAATTCACATGAGCCCCATGTGGCTTCATTAGTGTCAGCAGCAGGTTTCTGTTCAAAGGGTTGACTGTTCTTGTTTGTAGGGAACTTTGAAGTACAAGTTGCCACATAGAAACCAAATAGATTTCCCAGCCCAGAGAAAGCAAGGCTCACACCAGTTCTTGCAGAGAATGAATAGAGCAGTACTGTGCAGAGGGAGAGGAAAGGACAGGTATGAGATTGTGGTGGAGAGGGAAGGACAGAGACTGTCTCATAACCATGAGTGCACCAGACGGGTGAATAAAGGGTAAACATGTCCCAGAAGGTAGTGATTAGAGAAGGTGACTGAGAAATGAACCTAGCTGGGTTTTTCTCTTATGCTGGGAGGAGTGTGGTTGGGCTGTGGCTGGAGGAGGGATGAAGGACACCTGGCCCCTGGACTTCTCCTCTTTGCTATGGGGAATATGTGGCCTGGATGGGCTTCTCAGCTCTGCCACTGAATCCTGCTTTGGACTGGTGCAAGTCACATAAACCCTCTGCCCCACACACCACCAGTGTAAGTCTCAGCAATCAAAACCTTACTTTGCTAGGACTCTTACTTAGACTGTAACAGAGAAAAGGCCTCCATGCATGTAGAGCATGGACTTACTGATCAAGAGTTTTAAAAGTACCTTAAGTCAGTGAAAACAGAAAGAAAAATCAACTAAGAACAAAAGGCTGTGCTGGTCTGAAGCTCAGCTCTTGTTCTGGTAGTTACTATGTTGGTCACGCATGGCAATTTGTGTTAGCAGAGGAAAGTCTACCAAAAAGCCTTACAACACTGCATGAGATAGCATGGAGCAATCCTCAGCAAAGCATTTTGCACAGACAGGATGAGATCTACAGGACACCACCACGGAGAAGACAAAAAATCCCACAACAAGGAGCTGGCCTGTGGAGAACATCTCAATTCTCAGTTTTTGAGGACTGTCCCAGCCTTCACATGTCACCAGCAGAAAACTCCCCCACTCCACAGAGAGCTCCTGGTGCTGTAGGAACACAAGCTTGGCTGGGACTGTCTCAAGTGGTGTGGTGTTGACTGTGGTCAGAACAGGTCTAACATGGCAGAAGGAAAGGAGGCAGGGAAGAACATGGGCAATCACATGGGCTGCTTCTCATCCTCTCCTGGGCTCTTCTCTTTCGTACTCTCCCTTTCCTGAAGCTCCAGCAGTGATGGGACCATAGCCACCTGTCTTCCCTCCCCACTGCCCAGTAACTGCACCGAGACCTTTATCCAACATGGGCTTTTGTGCTGCACAGTGAAGATTGGTTCCATCACTGGTAATTAAACTCAGTGATAAGCCAGGGTCCTGGGCTGGGAGAGGTGATATGTCTTAGCAGAAATCTGATCGCATTTTTCCTCCTCCCCAATACAGCTACTTCACTTGGCAACTGCTTAGCAGAGAAAACAAAAACCAAAAACCAAAAAAAAAACCCCAACCTTCTGATCAGATCAAGATACTTTCTTGGGTAGCTGATAAAAATCATCCTCAGAGCCAAACATCCGTGTCGTAACCAGAAATAAACCAGCCTTGGTCCAATCATCAGGCTAGAAACTGCTGCTCCTTGGTCTGAAAAGCCCTTCCCTGCTGGTGGATGGCCCAGTGACAAATACCTACTCCAGTGTGCTTCAGACACTGCACATCACAGCTTCTCCTGTAGCTGAGGAAGGGTGAGAACACGCTGTCCCCGAGGGAGGCTGCCAACCCAGGCAGACAGGGCAGTGTAGACAGGTACAAAGGGAGTGTGCAAGACAAGGGGACAGTGGGAGCACAAATCACAGCAGCAAAGGCTGGAAAGGCATTACTGACTCATTGAGTCTGTCCCCAGAGACAAGTGCAGGATTGGCCTCTGCACTAAACCCATTTTTATCTAGCTGCTGTCTGAACTTCTTTAACGACAGGTCCTCAGCAACCTACCCCTCCAAATTATTCCATTGTCTAAATGATGACCCTGCTAGAAGAAAGTGTTTTTGAGGTCAAACCTAAATTGCCTATTATTTCCTCTTCCATATTTTATGTACTTATCAGCCAGTCTTTCAGTTGCTTTTTCTCTAGGTCCCTGTATTAAATTTCTTTAATCTAACACCAGAGGTCACACCCTGTAGTTTTTGTCATTTCTTTGAATTACTTTTAACTTATCAATGTCTTCAAAAAAACAGGGAGAAAAAATAGGAAAGAAGGAAGAATGGGATGACTTCAGAGCCACCCCAAAGCATGTGACTGTGTGCTGGGGTATCGCAGAGAGCTGTGTGTAGGCATCTGCACGGATGTCTGAACCACAACCATGACCAGGACAGAAGAGGAGTAAGGACAGCACTTCATGGATTTCTGATCAACATCTGTGTGCACGTTTCAATGATGGAATAACCAAGTGAGCGAGCCCAAGAGCTCCAAAAACAGATTTACAGTAACATTTCCTAGTCTCCCTTTGCCCTGAGCATCAGACTGCTGCTGGAGCTGCCTTACCCTGTAGTAATCAGTGCTGTAGACGTCTCTTGACATCCCAAAGTCTCCAATCTTCACCAGCAGGTTGGCTCCGACCAAGCAGTTCCTGGTGGCCAAGTCTCTATGGACAAAGTGCTGGGAGGCAAGGTACACCATTCCAGAGGCGATCTGGCTAGCGATGTGGAGCATCTGAGATAGCCCTAGCTCCCCTTTGGCTTGTCGAGGCTGCCCATCCACGAGGATCATAGCATCTGGGCCATGTGCCCTATAGGGAGGAAGAAGCACAAAGCATAGAGTTGGGTCTCAGCAGTGACCAGGAGATAGGAACCCCACACGGTTGCTGCTCCTGCTGGAGCGGGGACTAACCCCAGCTCTGCATTCTGAGGATGCACACACAGCTCCCGTGGAGGGAAAAATGAAAAGCTTAAGAGAACGGGTGTTGGGGGAACATTTGGTGGGTGGGTGGGTGCCATACATCCTTGTCCTATCCTTACTCTGCTGCAAGCAACCTCTTATGGACACGGATGGAGAGAGACTGCCAGGACAGAGGGACCTCTGGCTTGATGTGACATGGACATTCTTCTCTGGCAAAACTAATGAGCCTTCAGATACTTATGTGTTTGCTCCAGTTAATTCCCACACCTTGGAAAGTTTCCTAGAAGTAGAGAGAAGGTCCTCTTTTCTTCCACAGCCATCATATCCTTGCTATCTAGTCTCTTTATTAATCCCCAAAGACTCCTTTATTGCCTCCAAACACCGTATCACCAAACGTCCACGTCCTGATGGATACAAATACAGCCAGAGATCACAGAAGGTTTCAGAGGAACACGAGCAGCTTCATCCCTGGAAGATGCATTTCCTACACCAAGCTATTCCAGAGGTAACACAGGTACAGTGAACCGTAAAGGCACAAGCATGAGTGCAAAGGTTAGACCTGGATGTCAGCAGATACAGAAAACATCCCAGGCATCAAAAGGAAATATTTTGCTGAAATAAATGCATTGTAAATGCAGGACTTTAGGTCAGTCTCATTCCTGTCCTGTCCTCTTTTTAGTCCCTGTCCTCACTGTGTATCGAGGCTGTCTCTGCTGTGATGTTTTTTCCCCTGGTTGAGCTCACCTGGTGGCACCCTGTGTGAAGCTGGAATAACAAAAGCCCTCATATTTAGGGAAAAGCAAGAGATTTTGGTGTGACCTTCCCTCTTGTGACTAAGATACAGAACATCTCCTCTGAGGCTTTCATACCATTCTCTTTGAAATGATTCTTGGCATTTCACCCCTGTCATCAGTAGTAACCCCACAGAGAGACAGCAAATTGAAACTGCACACACAGAGATTTCCCTCCTTCTTCACATGGGACTGAACAACCTACAGCATCATCTGAACTGTTCCCTTCCTTTGCCTCTGTTCCCTAGATGCTCTGTTGGCCTTGAGGGTGTATCAGAGGGACTAGCATCCAGGCATTGGGAGTTCAACTGATAGTTTGCCAAATGACCCCCTCTTTGCCTACCTCCTGCTGCCCTACCACTGAGAACGTGGCTCTGAATGTCCCCTCTGGGTAGAAAGGACAGCTGGAAGAGGAGAGGAACTCCAGGAACAAGTGCTGAGAAAACAGGAGTGTTTTTTGGGAGCCAGGAGTGGGTGATGCTGCAGTGAACGTGGGATGAGCTGGCTGGGAGCAGCACTGCAGGCAGCAGGACTGGAGCTGCCGCAGGCATCTCAGAGGCTCACGGATTTGGTGGAAGAACTGCTGAGGGCAAGGAGGAGCTGCAGAAGAGTGCATGCAGAAATGACTGCTTGATGTCTTATTTAAACAGCCCACAGATGGGTTTACCCCAGGAAATTACCTGGTGGTGACAACAGATGTCGACAGCAGGCGAAGCTGAGCCAGGACTGAGCAGGTTAGCTAAAACCAGCAAAGCAGGACAAACAATAGCTTCTAAAACTGTGCTGGACAGTTTCTATCAGTCATGCCTTGCAGTTACACCATATTTAGCTGCAGCTGATACCTGTTGTCATCAACATTCCTCAGTGAGAAGTGAAGCATATATTACTATCACATTACTGCCACCTTTTTCAGATACAATATAGCCCCTAAAGAACTGCCTGTGTCTGAGGGGAATAAGTAATGTGTAAAAAGTGGTCAGCCACCACCTTTATTTCACTGGCTCTTTGTACATCCTGCTATATAGGACATATCTCAGTATGTCCTATATAGTACGTACACTTCCTTCCCTCCCTTTCTTCATTCCATATGGCTATAGTCTAGAAGAAAGTATCAAAACATTTATGAGATTAACAGGAAGGATATTAGTACAGTAACTAATTAGTAACAGGAAGGATTTAGTTGTGTCAAGACGCCTAGAGAGAATAGGAGAAGGGTCTGCCCACTTTTCCTTGGGGAAAGTAGTTTAATTTGGTTTTACAGAGAGTCCATAAAATTGGGTGGATCCCCTGTTAAAGAACTCTTAGGGTTATTTTCCATTATGGAGTGATGGAAGCTTTCCTTGAGGTGGGGAAGACAATCACCCCTCTGGCTTCCTCTGCTGAAATTCTTCTTTCTGTCCCAAGACAGCCTGACTGTGGGGTTGCTTCACCAGGGGGGCTGACAAAAAGCCACAGAACTTTGCAACCTTTCTAACAACATCTATTGCCTGTCTGAGTGAACAGCAAATGCAACAACTTATTATTAACTGTAAAAAGGGTCTTTAATGGCACCGTGCAAATATCCCTACTTCAAATTTGCTCCTGTCCCAGACAGAAAACAAAAGCTAGAAAACCTGTGACAGGAGGAAAGGGAGGAAGCAGTGGAGATATTTGGTGAGCAGAGAGGGAAGGTGGTTGCTGCAGCCCCTCGAGCAGTGGGGCTGTGTGCCAGGGAGCACCCAGTCTGGGGGCAGCCTCCAGCCCCAGGGATGCCATGCTCTCTGGAGAGCCATGCCTGCCTTTATCCACTGCAGGAGCCTTTCACTGTCCCTTTTCTATCAGCCAGGACACTGTGGTCAGGATCTCCCCTGGTGCAGACAGCAAGGTGAGTTATTGCACCACCAGCATCGACCTCACCCACAGGAGCCCTGGGAGGCACGTAGAGCCATCCCAGCAAATGCCACCTACAACCCAGCTGCTGTGTTGATCCTAGTCCTTCCCCTTGCCACACCGATTTTACAGACCAGTAAAATCCTCTCTCTTCTCTGGGAAGCACACAAAGATCTAACAGCACTTCAGGGAATTTATTGTGCTTTTCTCTAGGAAACTGGGTCTAAAGTGAGCCTCTTCCATTTTACTGCTTTTCCAATTTCTGCAGTTAAACTGGGAAAAGTCTCTCTGAGTGTCTCTTACAGACTCCCAGCATCCCTGGCCTCCGGTGCCTGCGAGCATTTCTTTCTTGCTGTGGGCTGGGTGAATCATGCCATAGTAAAAACTGCTGCTTGCTGAGGGATGCCAGGCACTCCTGCACCACCAGCCCTTTCTGATCCCCTTGCAGCCCTGTCCCCTAGAGTTTCCCACCACCAGATAGCTGACCTGACAAACAAAGCCAAAACTCTCTTTCCATATGCCCCCTTAGGCATGTCAAGTTCCCATTGGCTGGGTATAAGCTCCTTTGTCTCTAAAACCAGCTTGTTTTGGGACACAAAGGGATTTCACTGCCCTGCACACTCCAGTCCTCAGAGAAGGGAGCTCCTAGCTTCTTGGTCCATAGCTGTTGTCCATCCGTGAGAAAGACAAGCTGACAGTTAAATGCAGCTGAAAAATGAGAAGCTACAGTCCCAGGGACCACAAATCTGGAAAGTCTCTTTTCCTTCATAAAGGTCAAAGATAATACAACAACCAGCTTTCTTCTCCAGCACCCCTGGTCCAGGCTGTGGCCTCCCAGAGCACACATGTTGCTAGACACGTCCCAAGGCAGGGATAGGACATGGGGGTGAGGGAGTCTGTGGCTCCAGCACGCTATCAGCCTCAGGAGTACATTGCTGTGTGAAGCAATTCCATAAGGTATTGGCAGTGGGCACGAGACATCCCTCTGAGACAGTGAGAGAGCCTGGTCTGGGCTGTGCTGTTTGGGAAGTCAGCTGGAGCAGTGAAGGAGGCTATGCCTCAGCTGCCATCTCCACCTCATCTAAGGGGAATAAGGTTGCTGTTCTGCTAGGAAAAGAGAT
Source organism: Merops nubicus (assembly GCF_000691845.1). NCBI lineage: Eukaryota > Metazoa > Chordata > Aves > Coraciiformes > Meropidae > Merops > Merops nubicus. The sequence continues at coordinate 66,651 of NW_008631422.1, read as the reverse complement.
GGGTCAATCTTCTGCTCTTGCTTGTGAAACACATCAAGAACACGGTCTCTCATGGTTTCTTTTTTAGACTGCATCCCTCCAGTCATGAGACTGAGGCCCTGTCCTTAACCCTGCACTTCCAGTCTGTGCTAGGACCCCACTGCAGCCCAGTGCAGAGTTTGGTGCCCGTAGGCAGAGTCCAATCCACAACTGAGGGGAGGTTGCTGAGTCCCTGCAAGACAGGGCACCACAAGAGAGAGTCCTAGGGTAACCAAGGCTGCTCCCCATTGAATAGGGGTCTGAGGAGCTCTGCGAAGCTGATGCTACATTCATCCTACCTTCCAAAGATGTGGTCTCTCCAGAGCCTAAGACAGGAACTGAGCTATAAAATCACACCAGATCTACCCACAACTATGCCAAAATGAGGAGGGAAAACAATGCAGAGATGTTCCCAGCTCAGCCACTGCCCTGCAAATGCCCCAAGGGAGCTGCAGACTGGCTAGCACTGCTTGGCAGAGGAAAGAAGAAACCTCTGAGATCCTTCCCCACAGCATTTTGGTTGTAAGTGATTGCTTAGAAATGAAAATCTCTGGGAATGACCCGTGATTCCTGGTCAGAAACTGACTGTGATGGTGGAAAGATAATCACTGAGCGTATCCTAATCCCAGATCTAGACCTGCTGTGCTCAAGCTTCTTGCTCCTGCTGCAATCATGCTCACACTTAGCAGTCAAAACAGGAAAATATCAAGGGTCCAATTTTCTAAGTACTGGGAAATAAAACTACTAATTATTTCAAGAGGTAAGTAGCACTCCACTTGCACGCAGGTTTCAGAGCGTAATTTCTGTACCATGGGAGAACAGCACCACAAAGATCCTCCCACAGTTCCTCCCTGCCCCTCACAGTGGGCAGATTCAGGGCACACAGATGCTGAAATGGTTGAATGATGACTGGCAGAGGGGGCATCTCCAGCAATTTACATCTCTCCAGAGGCAGAGGAGGTGATTACTGCACTTCCTCAGGCCTCACCGAGCTCCTGCAGTAGTGTGGTGCCACAGGTTAGGGTATTTTCTCTCTCAGTCAGGATCTCTGTCTAATGAGGTTTAAAGAACAAGGACCAGGGCTGGACTCCACAGGCACCACCTGAGGCCCCTCCAACCTTTATCAAGTCTTTTTTCAAATAGAGGAACAAGAATTAGAGATCAGTAAATGCCCAAGATACCAGTCAGATCTAGGACTCCAGCAAATTTCTCAAAGGAGTATTTTGGTTCTTGTGCTGTTGAACAGGATCTGGGTGACAAGGAGAGTGATGCCCTGCTTCAGCAGGGCACGTCTTTGTTGGGAGTATGGGACTCAGAGCTGCTGATAGCCATGGCTTCAAGTCCTTCTGTCCATGAAGGGCACAGAGGGATTGCAGACATGTCTCCTGCAGCTTCAAACTTGCTGGGTGGTAGAAGAAAAGTCTGGTTTCCATAGCTCACAAGGACCATCCCTGGGACTACCTAAGAGAAGAGGTTGGGGTAGAGCTAATAAAGCTCCAAATCTGGTGAGGTCCATCACTTCCTACAAGCTGTCCTTGGAACAACTGGCTCTCATTACTCAGCCCACCAGCATCCCCACGGGAAGATGTCATTGGTGCACCACAGGTCTACAGCATCTCCCACACCCTCCTTTGCACACACCTCAGGAACTTGTTCAGGTCACCGTGCTTCATGTACTCGAAGACCATGATGAGTGGGTCTCCATCGCCACACACACCATAAAACTTGACAATGTGCTCGTGCTGCAAGTTGGTGAGCAGCTCTGCTTCTCTCTGGAAATCCTTCCGGGCTGCCAAGGTGGGGTCCTTCAGCGCCTGAAAGAAGGGGCACAGATACACACAGGGTGGGCTCAGGTCAGGGCAAAGCCAGAACAGACAGCTCGCAGCATCACGAAGGGGCTGATGAGGAAGGGAAGGGAGAGGAACCACGATCAACAGCCCAGTGACACTGGCACGGCTGGTGGTAGGTGCTGGTGGCACCACCTCAGTGTTTTGTTTGTGTAGTTACCAGCCCAGCAGGTTCCCCAACTCATTTCCCAGGCAGTAGCAAAGATGCCTCTGAGGGTAATAGCTTCCAATTATTCCCAGCTTGGGCAGGATTTGTACTGGTGACCTAGGGGTGAATGGCTTCATATCTCATTATTATTAAATTCCTGAGCCAGCCAGTCCTTGCTATCTGTCTTTTATTTTGAAATAGCTGACTACACTGCCTTTATTCAGAAGATGGATTTGCCTGGCTGTGCAGTTATTGTGTGGATTTTTCAAACTGCCTCTGAAGAAGGACATTGTCAAGTCTTTTCTCATAATTTTTAAAATCATGTTTTTATTCCCTGCTGTTTATAACAGCTCCCCTGGCAGACTGATGCTGAAATTGGTATCCTTATTGAGAATATCTCATCTACCACATTTGAGCATGCCTCTTTGCCATTGCAGGATGGCTTGCAGGCTCCAAGCTGTGTGAATCAGCCTGACATTGCAGGGTTGCTAGGAAGATGTTGCTGTGGATGCAGCCGGTGACTGGAGAGGGTTTCCCAAGGTTGGACTCTGGCTTAGTCCATGCATTATAGCACAGTTGCTTCAGAGAGATAGTTTGAAAGCAGCGTGTTGTCATCCCAGGGTGTCAAGGGATGTAAACAAGTTGAAGTCCAGAACATCTGACAAGATGAGATGGTCATGAGAATCAGAACGGTCTTCACAAACATTTAAGGAAATGAAGGAGCAATTCTGGTTTTGAGTTGCTGGGTTCTCAGTTGTGTTCTTCCCATCCTCCACATGCCAGGGTTGTTTAGTACCAGTTTGGGCTTTAACTGTACAGCCTAACAGGGGCTGAAAAGGATTCAAGGCAACTTGTTAGAGCTATCCCCAGATTCAGTCTGACGTGCACCAGTTCCTCCTCGGTGGTGGGGGACATTAGGTAGCTCTCCCCTTACCTACACAAAATATACCTGTCCCCTTTCCCCTATGCCTTGAATCTCTCCATGTGGACAGGAGAGGTGGTATCAGCAGGTGCAGGCTCCACTTATTGTGAAAAAAGGGATGCTAAGCATCAGAAAGCTGCACACAGAGGGAGGGGCTGAGCACACTGTTCCTGCACCTCCAGCAGGTCCATGGCATTGCACCCAGCAATGAGCAGAGAGGCCTCCAGGGGAGGTGCTTTTTGCACGTAGACCTGCTGCAAGGTTTTTACCCAAACCTTAGGACACTGCCTTATCTCCTCCTTCTGCCCCCAAACCACTAGTTACATGGTATAATTTTATTTTAATTCTGTGTCCTCTGGGAGAGCTTAACTAGAGATATTTAGGTGGATGTTAGTTACATGGTGCAGAGGGCAAAGCATCCATCCTTATCTCAGGCACCCAATTACTTTTACTCATTTAATATCTTCATAATGTTGATGCTACTCTTTTTCTTCCCCAAGAAAAGTCTCCTCCCCTATCACTGCTTTCTCCCCCTTTCCTGGGGCTACATGTAATATTTCAAGCTGCAGTGCATTTAGTTTTCCTCTCCTTCACACACAATCACTTCTACAAGGTGTTAGAACTGTAAGTTTGTAAATATCACACACAGAAAGATATTAAACCCCCTACAAAACTAAGGTTGTGCAGCCAAGCATTTAGAAACGAGGGAAACGGGAGCTGAAGTGGTAGAACAGGGGAAGAAGACCAGGATCAGCAGAAGAGCTGTCTCAGCAAAACCACTGACATGCCCCTCCGAGGAAGGTTTGGGGTGGGTTGTATTTGTGCCTCCACCACACAATTCCTATGTGGCATCTGGCAAGACCTTCAGCATCTGCAGGTTGCAGCCGTTGTCACACAGTGCCAGTTGTTCCAATACTGCCTGGGAAATCCTCTCACACAGCACCAGGGGCAGGTCTCTGCAAGACCCTCCTGTTTACTGGTGCCCTGCTGGGTTCAGTGTGGGTCTGGTACTTGCTGTCTGGAAAGGCAGGTCAGTAGCTCCATCCTCCACTTAAGTGGATCCTTTTAGCTCAGTTTCCCTGCTCCTCCAGCTGCCCTCTACAAAATGGGGATGAGACAACCCCAGCACCTCGCTGGGAGGCTGTGGAAGCGAGTGCTCTCACATGTAGGGAGCTCTCAGGCTCACAAGTGATCATCACAATGAAGCAGCCCATAGAGAAAAGAAAAGAAAAGAGAAGAAAAATACGTGTTTGGAGGACATGCCCTGGAGACCAGCCCCTCCAGCATCTCTAGTACTTGACTTTGTAACCTCAACACTTTGCCGAATATCGGTTTTGTGCGTCTCTCAGGATGCTTTTAGAAGCGAGCTGAATGAAACAGGAAACTTGTCCATGCCATCACATCAAATCTCAGCTTATCTGTGGGGTTGTAACCTTTAGATCTACTGAAAACCTGAGTCTGTTTCACTGAGTGAGTAACACAGCCAGTTTCTTTGGCCCTGGGAGGGAGTGCCTGAGAGCAGAGCAGGGGCAGCCTCTGGGCTGTGGACTGGGCTGCCCCAACCAGTCTGTCTGGGTGCTGCCCTGAGCTGCAGTGACCAGGGAGGTAGAGCTCAGCCTCAGTCAGGACCATAAGAGCTTCACAAGATGCAGCCCAATCTCAATTCAGTATGTAAAGCCTTTTTTTCTTTCCTCTTCTTGATTTTTTTTTCCCCTAAGAATTATAATGTGGCCCAAACTAGAGGGATTTTTTTCCCTGCCTCTCCCCCATCCCCAGGCTGGCAAGAAGCCAGATGTTGAGGCCCTGCTCCTGAAGCTGGATCTGTATGATCTTGCAGGATGAAAGGCACTCTGGAGATGTAAGCTCATAGTAGCAATTAACAGAAACAAGTTTAGATGCTGTTTCTGCCTATATGCAAATGAAACTCAGTAGAGACTTGAGAGACAGGATTGCATAAGGGATGGCTGACACTGATAGGCAGGTACCAGCCATATAATCAGGCAATTAATCATCTGGGTGGCTGTGCTAACCAGTCTCAGAGGTGAAAGGTGCAATCTTGCAGTTCACAGTCGGAGTGCAAGGGGACAAAAACAGGCTTGAACTGCCAATGATTAAAACAACTCCCAAGTAACTGGATGCCTCCAGCGTCCTGGCAAGAGTGCTGGAACCTTTCTCCCTGTAGAGCATCGGTTCAAATGCAGATCTTCTTCCAAGGAGTTAAGAGGCATCAATTAACTCCCAGGGATTAGACTCTGTGTGTCTGCCAACGGGTGCCACTTGAGATGAGAGCACATTTCTGCACCGAGTGGTCTCCTCTGCCCAGAGCCACAGAGATGGGGCAGAGCTCACATGAGGACCGTCATGAGGATACAAACAGAGCAGCACAAGCCAAGAGGAACTCACGTTGGCTCAAAATCACCACAAGAGGAGCAATCTATGGCTAGGCTCGCAGGAGCTGGGTGGAGTGGAGCCAGGTTGCTTTGCCCATCCTGCAGCAAACTGATCCCAGCAAATTAGTTAGTCACGCTTAGCTTTTAAGCGCTCGTTTCTGCTGAGGCCCTTCTTTGTTTCAGCTTCTGCGTGCTCCACAAAGAGATAAAATCTGGAAAGAGAAGGGCCCCGCTCCCTGATAGAGGGAAGGTGGGCTCCACACCACACTGCTGCAGCTGCACGGGAGCTTACAGCTTCCAGAGCAGCTTCTCCTCCCCATCTGTCTCCTGGCTGCGTCGGCAGGAAGAGAGGCTTTGGCACTGGTGAGAATAGACGACCTTCAAGCGAAACACTGAAACTTTGTGTGACTAAGTGGATTTACCACAATCTCCAGCATCAAATAAATCTCCACCCCTGGCCCCCAGCCCTCCCCTGCTTCCCTTTCCCACGCAGGCTCATCCAGCCTCGCTTCGCTGGCCAGCCCCTGCCCTACTCTCTACCGTTCACCCTTGGGTTTTACCTTCACTGCCACCAGCATTTTGTCGTTGGTGGGGCTGAGGTTGTAACACTCGGCCAAGAACACCTTCCCAAAGGCACCTTCTCCCAGCTCCCTCTTCAAAACGATGTCTCTCCTCTTAATATGCTGGACATCTGTTGGAAGGAGGGGAGGAAGAGGGAGAGGGTTGAGGGAAGAATGAATCAGGGTTAATTCAAGGAATGGAAAACAACTAATTCAATTTTCTAGCAAGCTGCAAAGGAGCTGAAAATGCTTTGCAAAAAATATCTACAGGGATCTTTTTACCCACCCACGGAATGCAGCCACCTCTGGGATGGAGCTAGTCTTATGCAAAACATCTGCGAGGAAAGTACTCGAGGTTTATCATGTTCTTACTACAAGCTTGTCCTCAGAGAGAGGAACCTTTGGGGCAAAATCTGCTACAGAGACTTGAATCTCCTTGGAAGGATCCTGGAAAGAGTTCACCTCTTGTGAGGCGTAGCAAAGGCCACATACTTCCAATGCCAGGTCAGGCAAGATAAGAAGGTCCTGTAGAGTTCTGCTTTTTAACTGGGATCAGTTTAAACCCAAACTCAGGAAGATTTTTGAGGCTGAACCTTGGCAAGTCAAAGCATTTCTAAGGAGAGGAGGATCACTGACCCCCATGCACCTTAGGGCATGAGTAGGAGTCGTTTGGAAGTGCCAAGCATTACCCCACAGCAAGACTCTGACCCTGCAGCCATCTCCTACGTGACCGTTCCCTCGGAAACAAGGTCATCCTGGGATAAAGTCACTGGCACAACAGACAAACCGAACCCATTAGTTTCAATGATCCTTTCCACTGACATTTAGGATGGCGAGGACTGACATAGAAGAGCAACTGAGGTTTCAGGAAGAATCAAAACAGCAGTAGCTATTCATTTAGCAAAGGTACAGAGGCCTATGAAGATTGGTCTGTTCAGCTAAAAGGGTCATTCATAAGGGCCAGATGTATGCAGGTACTATGCACCTACAAGGGTAGATAAGCAACTAGCAAGATACCCACAAACACTGTGTCATAATTAAATGCCACTGGCTGCTGGGAGAGCTTGGAGGTCTCCATGCTCTCTTTTGCAGACAACAATAGGGCACAGATACTCGCTGCCAAACCTCTAAGCACCTTTCTGGCATCACAGCACCCATACAGGTCCCCTGGCAATACAACGTGTCTGTTTTATTGCCTGGAAGCAGCTAGAGGTACACAGCCACCATAGCATTTTCTGGAGGCACAGCACCCAAAACTTCATCTCTCCAAACTGCCCTTCACTGGAGCTTACTGTCTCCCTTGAGAACTGTGGTAGCACAGACCACCCCCAGCTTCAATCTGATGGTCATGGCAGGGCAGGGAGAGCTATGCACTCTTTTCCTGTGCTTGGTGAGCAAGAGCTGATTCATTCAAGCTCTCCTCAAGCAGAGGCATTAGATGAGACAGTGCCCTCTTTCCACTCCTACCCTGGGGCGTTCATAGCTTGGCCCTACATCTGTTTACTCACAATCTAGGCTGCTTTTGAGTCTTTTCCATCTCTTCCATGTGCTACAGGAGCTGTACAGGTATGCACCCCTCAGCTCAGCTGCATTTCCCTCAGGGCACTGCAGATGCAGGAGGCAGAGGTGACTAACACCCACAACAACATAGGTGCCATTTAATGCATCAAAAAGCCAACGGATTGGAGGACTAACAGCCTAATGGCTTTCATACAATTCAGCTTTTTAATTAGGAGCTCACAGGCAGGCGTAAGGAGCTGGCATTTCTGGCCCTTTTGCTTGTTTGGGAAGATGGATGCTGCAAGATTGCATAAGCAATGGGCCTTGTAATGAACGATGCCTCTACAGAGAATTCCCATTGACCCTTTCATTAATTGTTCAATAGACTGAAAACTGTTAGTTACCAATATTAATAATATTGGTAACATTAAGGCACATCCAAAACTACTTTGGTTTCATATCTGCAGTGATAGTCAGGGAGAACAAATCACTTGTGGACTTTGCCTTCTCCACCTGGTTTACTTGAGTGTTTAAGGAGTACCTTGAGGAATCTGAACTATTATGTGTTGAAATGTTAAGTGATGCACTTAGGTGAGGAAAGTCCTAATCTAAGAAAAGCTCAAACGGCACCAATTTACTTAATAGAGCAGAGGAAAAGGGGGTTTCCTCTTCCTCTTGGCAAGCATTTCTACAGCACTCATCACTACAGTACCTAGGATTTACTGTATTGACAAACCACGTATTTGCATTCTTGGTCTTCTGAATAGGAGCAGTCAAGAAAGCTGTGGTGAAATAACCTTGTATTAAGAGGAGCCCAAGGACACTTAAAAACACCCCCCGAATCCCAACAGAAATGTACCAATGCAATCCCATCACCCCATTTGATGTGAGATAAAGTTAAAAAGGAAACTGTCTTAGAATAATCAGGAATGCTATTTGAGATTATTTACACTTCTGATGAGTAAGTGGTAATACCATGAAAAATGAAGCAAACTTCTCTTTCTGAACTCCTCAGGGTCTTGCCCAAAATTTTCAGCTCCCAATTTTTCCCTCCAACAACATCCTAAGGAATGATCAGACATTTCTGAGGGCCGGCATCCACATTGTGTAATTATGTCTACATTATTAAAATAATAACCCATCTATCTTCAAGATCAGATTTCACAAGTTGTTAGGGTCACCTGGGAAGCTTCATGTAAAATTTATATGAAGAAGTAAAGGAGATATCGTGGCAGACAGAGTTGACCTGAGGGAGGAGCAATCCTTTTGAGGTAGTGGACCCACACAGCAGTGATGAAATTAAAGTACACTTGGATGGTTATAAAAAAAGAGGGCTCATGAAGTTAAACAGTTTGACAGCAACTGGACAGTCCTAATGTTGAGTCAGAAAAGTACTTTTGCTGATAACAATTTCTCTCAGCCTCAAATAGCCATAAATTTTGCTTCATAGTATTCCAGGCTTAAATGGAATAATAAGTGTGTTATAATAAATTGCTTTTTCACATGCTATAGGCCTAAAGTACTGAAGTTTACGTCAAATTCTCCATTCACAGTGAGATCAGCACTATGATTAATTCTACATGACTATTAAATATGGGCTTTAAACATAAAGCAATGACAAACCACCCTGGCACTGTGCAAATTGCTGTGTTATTATGCTAACCTTGCATCTCTTTGCTTGTTTGTCCTGGCCGTAACTCATAAGGAAGGCCGAGTAGCCATGAAAGTTGCTGTGCTGCAAGGGCACCAGAGAGGTTCATCTGCATAAATCTGTTTACCTCCTCCTGGAGAAAGCTGAGCCCTGTCTGATAAACAGCTGGTATTTATTTGTTTTAGGCAGGCAGTGGTGTGCTAATCTGTCTCCACTGTGTTGCAGTCAGCCCTGCCAACAAGGCGTATGCAAACTGTCTTCCCGCAAGTGCCACTCTGGTTGTTTCCTTCCCCCCCTGCACCATTAACTTATAAAAACAAGCCAACAAGACAATTCAAAAGAAGAACCTATGCAGGAGCCCCAGCAAGACCTGACAGGAAAATAAGCAGGCTTGACAGCATGATGGGAACTCCTTCAAGGCCGTGCTGTGTCTACAGGAAGGATGCGAGCGCACAACACTGAAGTAATTTCAGTTTTAAATGAAACATCTTGCAGTCCTTGTTTGGGGTTTACTATGGTGCTGCATGACACAGAGGGACAAGTTGAGCAGATCCCCCACCATCCTTCTTGTCCATCAAGATTTAATGCACGGAGAATGGATTTCAAGCTCTTGCCTTTACCAGTGTGCTGAGTAACACAAGAACCACATCAGACAACACCTGACCTGAAGATGGTTTGAGATGACCCATGACTTCAGTTCAATGATGGCAGCATGTGGGCAAGCTAGAGCATTAACAAGAGGGCAAATCTGGGACACTGCACGCACCTTTCCAAACTGCCTGCAGAGTGGAGTGCTCTCCTTTTCTCTGGAAGAGCCCAGGCAGAAAGGTTGTGGCTTTGGATCTGTGATGAGATCTTACCTAATCTCCTCTGAACCTCTTGCAGGACGGCTGACTTGATCTGTGCTTAAAGTGCACTCAGTCAGAAAAGCAGCTGTCTAAAAACAGCAGCTTCTTCCTCTTTCTATTTGCTCCCATGTGTCCCTAAGTCATGCCTGTTCCTCTCCTCGATTCAAACATTTTCTAGTTTGCTAACCTTGTGAACCCAGCATAGCCATGGGATAGAGAAGAAGAAGAGGGAACACAATTAATTCTACATTTCTCCTGCATCAACCTACCATGTCCTGATAGGTCACTTCTGCACTGGCCCCTGGGATAGAGCATGGAAAAAACAGAACTTCTTCACTTAAATCTCTGATTCAGTGACTCTTCACCCATCCTTTACCCTCATATTGCAGAGTCTGTCTTGCTTGTGACAAGGTCGAGACAAAATGACACAGAGGCAACCTCCAAAATCCCAGGTAGAGCATCTACAGCTGGTAACTGCCTGTGTGCTATGAAAACACCCTTTTTCTAATAACCACCACATTTCAATCACATGAGCATAAATTGGGAAGTTACATAGGTGCATTCCATGAAGCTAGTTTTCCAATTATTGTCTCATTTCCAAATCGGTCCTGGGGGTCAGATGAAGAAAGGATGAGTTCAGTGACACTGCAAATTCTACATTTCAGATTTCCATCACAGCCAGCATCATGAAAACCGTGGCTTGATAATACCCTTGAAACCTGGATGCATATGATTTTGTTTGGACACAGATGACTACAGTGTGAGGCTGATGGACAAATCAAACTCCAGAGTAAGCCACGAGCAGTGTCAGTACTTAAGTTACAACAAAATGCAAAACTACTTCTTAAGGTGAATCATTTACACCAAGTCTGAAATGAATTCCTCATATCTCCTTCTTTCAAACTCCTGAACAGCATTTGTCTGGTTGCTCTATTTCTTGTGGGCTTCCTGTCCTTGGACTCTTAATTCATGAACAACATGTAGCTCACTGATGAAACAGAGTAAAATAATAAAAGTTTCTCCTATTACTTTTGCCATCCTCTTTTATTGGCAGCTTTCTCTTCTAGCCTAGAAAAGACCAATACCAGTCTTCTATCCATCCCTTCTCCTTCACATGTGGCCCTCTTTTCCCTAGAGGTAGGTCCTTTTGTGCACCTCTCCATCACCAGCTCCTCCCTCCCTCGGCTTTGTTACATCATAACATTTCTTCTCTTTCTTCTTCTCCATCTCTTGCTCCTCTTGCTCTTCAATCCTTGTTCTAAAACTGTTTTCTTTTAGATGTGTTTCTAGCATATCCTGATTCGAGTCTGATCCTGAGCTCTTTGTGGTTAACAGCTTTGATTCTCATAAGCTTCCAAAGCTTCATTTGCATCAACAGCACTTTATAAATGATAACGACCTTTTTCAGTAGTGGCTGAGTCATTTGCTGTAACAACTAATTAATGCCAAAGAATTCTCTTTTTTCTTTATACGTAAGTTGTCCACCAAAAGGTAGCAAAGTTCTTGGTCAATATGATTCATTCACTCCTTTCTTGACTCACTGCTAAAATAATTCTTATTAATAAACCCTGCGTAGTTTCCCTGCTCCATGGCAATTAAAATCAAATAAACAAAGCTTACAATTTACACTGGAAATCTTGTCATTAAGACATGCAACTACCAAACAGTGCATTTCATGTCAAGCAATCAACTGTAAACTGGATGTCAACCAAACGTCTTGATGAGTTACCCCATGTACCTGATTAGAGTAAAGTGTGCAAATTGGGTAGGACCAGATCAAAAAGCCTTGGTGCTGGAGGGCTGATAACTCATCCTCTCACAGTCTTGTCTCCTAGTGAGAGAAGATAATGCATAGGCTAGCTGAATCTCCCTACTGACCTGGTGAAAATCCATCAAAGTCAATGAAGGATATTGATTTCAGTCGTGGACTGCTGTGAAATACACATAAACAAAAGGAGAATCAGTCCCACATAATTTTTAAAAATGGGGAATGAACAGGCTGTTTCTTATCTCTGTAGGGATTCTGAGGAGGAAGCCCACCACTTTTGGTGGCTTCTCTCCCAGCTCTGCCATGAGCCACCTCTGGGAAAAGGCCTGGACACATGCTTCTGCAGCTCAGCACTCTGCCCAGACGCTGGTTCTTTGCCAAGTTCCTCTGCTCAGGCACCCTTCAAGGACTCAGATTCAAAACAGACACAATTATAAGCACCAAATAGTTCTGACAGTCCTTTCAAAAAGACCTCAAAGCATGCAGAGTTCTATAAAGCATATCTGAATCTCTGGGAACTTGAAGGAACAGGTACAGTTTGGCCCCTGGGCTCCACCACGTGGGTGCACCGACATCCTTCCCATCCCCTTCTTTGCAGGAACTGTGGACAAGACCATCTTGCTCTGACCTTTCTCTTCACTTTGGGGGAAGTATTTTCATCTTACTAATTCTGCATGACAGCTCTCATAGCCATTTGTGTGTATCCACACAGAAAAAACAGAGAGAATTTCTCACGTTTTTCCATCCATCTCTCCTTTGGCCTTAATGGAAACAACCTGAAATGTAAAGGATGCTCTCTCTTTTACTGTGTTAACCCTCTCTTTGCATTCCTTCTTGGGCTTTTTGATCTTCAGGAAACTAACACGTGTCATTGACTTCACAGCCTCTCTTCAGACTAGTTTTCATCTCTTGTACCTTACCAAGATGCTGGCAACTTGCTTCCAGGCAGCCCCTGGCGCATGACTATATATTACATTATCAAACAGTCGTGGTCATACTCCTTCATGAAGACACTGAAAAGCAACCATTTTATGTTTCTGCAGTTCTTTGCTTTTTTTTGCCAATCCTTTCATTCTTTAGGAGCAGCTGCAAGGCATGAGTGCAAACCCCAGATGTGAAGGAAGCATTATTGCCCAGCTGACCCAGAGCTAACGCACTACATGCTGCTCAATGGACCTTGGCAAAAACCAGCAGGCATTTACACAGTTAGATGGACAATGTGGGCTAACAAAAAATTATCCAGGAATATCAGCCTGCACCCGGAGCTGATGTTCAGTGTAATCAAGCTGAAGGAAACAGAAGAGCAACCTCTGCAAGGCCGACCTCTGATGCTCTGAAAATACCTCACATCCTATACTTCCAAGCATACCTCTAGCAATCAGGACATCACCAGGTCCTCTGGCTCTTGCTGTTGCAATAGCAGGTGTAGAGGAAGCCCCCACCCAAAGGGCTGCCTTTCAGTCATCATCTCACTCCAGCCAGCCTCCAGTCAAGGGAGAGCTGCATTTCTGCAACAAGCTCCACAGAGGGATTTGATTAGCAGTGGGGAGTGACTGGATTAGCACCCACTGAGCTGCTGTTACTTGAGCTCTTGCATCTCCAATCCAGCATCAGCTCAACATCAGCCACGCAGCATCCACCAACAACAGCCTATATGTTGAGCTAAAGACAAGTGTAGAAGGAGGGGGGCTGTGTGCATGCACGTGTGAAGAAGCTGACAGAAAGTCAAAGCACAATCACTCCTTAAACCAAAAACTCACCAGATACAAACCTAGAGCCTGCCAGACTCCCCTATCACATCGTACTGAAAACAATTTGGAAGCAGGTGACATTACCTGGTGTGACATACCTGCAAAATTTAAACCCAAACCAAAGCAAACTCATTTTCATTAGGAAAAAATATCTGAAAAAAGAAAAAAAATACATGTTAGAACGCACTTGGCACCACTCCACAAACATTTTTTAAGCAAAACCTTCTGTCCCAGCTGGAACCACCTGACACTCCTATAAAGACAAAACGTGATTGCAAGCTCATCTCATCCATTTCAGTCCTATAAATCTGACTACTGACCACTTAGTAAGTATTTTATGAAGAGAGCAATATAAAGTGCCCCATGGCTACTAGGTGCTGAGCAGTCAGCTGGGATGCAAACCACCACATTGTCCTGCACAGCCATCCTGGAGAGATCTCAAAGCAGAGGAGGTACAGCAAGTGGAAGGCTCCTGCACATCACCTCCAGCAAATGGTTGACAATAACTATAACAACAAAGGAAGCCTCCAGCTCTCCTTGACCTTCCATGGCAGTGGGCCTGTGCCTTCTAAGACACCATCCACTTTCTCATTCTGCAGACCTGTGACTTGCTCAAACAACTCAAGCAAGAGCTCATCGTATCAACAGGACCCTTCCTTGATCCAGCAAGTTAAATCCCTTCATGTGTGCTGTTGTCAGTAGTTAAAAGGACTTCCCAAAAGATATCTAATGCTCACAAGGCTCCCTGCAGCCACTGGCATCAGAGTTAGGGAGCATGCACGCAGCTCTAAGTAGGTTCCCAGTTGTGCCCCAGCCTGGTCTGTGCCTCTGCCTAACCTGCTGGTGCCCAAGGCACATGTCAAGATCCCCTCAGGTTAGGACAGACACCCTGGTCACCCTTGCTGCTGTCACTTCAACAAAGCCTGGGTGCAGGTTTACCCTGTGCCTACCCATCCTTCTGTATACATCAGCTCCTTCTCAGCTGCCTTTCAGGGGACCACAAAATTCTGCTGACGGGACCAAAACCTTGTTGACATTCCAGACAAAAGACTTAAAAATCAACCAGTGATTTCTACTGTCTCCTGTACCTTCTCAAATACCTTTTGTCTGCAAAACCAAACTACCTCTTCAGCTTCAGCAGTCTGTCTCCTTCAACATCCAGCACCAACTTCACACCCTGATGGGACACTTGGGCTCTGCCTTTTGTATTCAAGGGTTAACTACACAACCAAGCTCTTCTGAGGAGGAAGACTAAGCCCTTCAGGAGACAGGTAGAGGAGGAACTAGTGAGAGACTAGTGAAATGCCCAAGAGCTCCATGACAATGTATCCTAAAAGGGACCTTACACAAAGTATCATCCTCACAGACTCACAGGTACATTCCAGCAGCTCTTGGAATCAGGGATTTGGGTTCCTGTCAAGGAAAGAGCTAAAGGGAAAAAGAGAGGGGAAGGGAGTCTTTCTGGTGAACATGTTTCCTTTCCACCAGCCAGGCCCCTAGGTCCCCTGCTGCCGAAGCACTCAGAATAAAACATTAATTCAATACCACACATTTAATTACACATTATTTGAAAGTGAATTTATTTAACAGAGGAAAATAGTCTTCAGAGAGCATCTGCCTCCCTTAGACTCGAGCGTCTGCAGGGAGGAGGCTTGGAGAGGAGATAGGAGGAATAATGGTTTGTTTTACATCAGCAGCTATTGCCATTCAGTTCACCCCTTCAAAAGGGGAGATTTTAAAGAGATAGAGTTGTGTTTTGCAGGAACTTACCGGCTGATTTGATTTTCCAGCTAGTTTTCACTTGATTGGAAAGCGCTGCTGCAGACAGATATCGCTTGTCTTTCGTTTTTTATTATTTTTCCAAGAGAAGGGAGGGATTACTGGTGTCGGGCTGGAGGAGGCTCGGCTGCCCCTCAAGGGACCATGCAGTAGTCAGATTTCAGGCTTAAGGCTTTAACAAGGCAGCAATCGGACACAACAGCATCCTATTGCCGAGATGGATAATCACAAGAAAGCTGGAAGCGACCAGGTCTCAGCAGCTTCAGGGCTGCTTCCCAGCAGGAACCAGAGGCTTACCTTCTGCCCCGAGGTCTCTGAGGCTCTCAGCTATCGGCTCCCCCAGGCTGTGAGTTCATTGCCATGCTCTGCTTGCTCCAGTGGAGCCAGAAGCCCGGCAGCACCTGCTTCCAGGCAGCATCCAGCCTCCTGCGGCTCCAGTCAAAGCTCCATTGCAGAGGGATGGGGAACGGCTCTAGTACCTGGTGTAGGCAGCAGCCCCTCCTTGGCTGAGCTGTTGCAAGGCCAGAGAGGAGTTGCCAGGTCCTTTCTAGGAAACTGAGTCTCTAAGCTGAGACTGAGCTTTCACCTTTGCTGTCCTCTGGGTTTTGGCACCCCTGCAACATCCCAGCAGGAGGATGTTGCTCAGGGCTGGGATAACTGGCTCACGCCAGGACATGAGCCTTTCTCCTAACCCTCATCACTGCCCTGGGTCTTCCTCCCACTATTTAATGTGGGAGCAGCAGCAGAAACACCCTTCATCTTTACAACAGCCTTCATTAGACTGTAGTCCCACCCGGAGGGACAAGCAGACACAAAAGTGTGCTGTGCATCACCACTGCTAGCAACCTGTTCTCCCTCCAAGATAACAGGAGAGCACAGCCCAGCTAGCACTTACCTCCACAGTGGGGTACACCTCTGACTAACAAAAGTCCCATGGTCAATCTATTGCCCTTTCTAGCATCACCAGCCAGATCCTGCTGATGCCATCCCAGTCCCAGCAGTCAACCTCAGAGCCATGCTGCACTTTGCTTGCACATCCAGACAGATATTGCAGAACTGGGCTGAGATCACAGTGGTAAGCTTTTCCTTGAAATTTTGAGGATTTAGGGGGGGTTGATACTACTGTTTCAATGTTGTTCAGTTTCTGGTTTGAGGGACCTAACCAGAGGTATATACTGCTTCTGCCTAGTTAGACTCTGCTTTCATTGACTTCCTAACAGCTTCTGATCTTAATGTGTCCCCACCATAAATGCTAACAAATTCCAGATATATCGAACGTGTTCTGGGGACTATTTGACTGTTAGAAGGGTGGCATTAAAGAGAAAGGTATGGTTTGGAAGTGGTTCAAGCACTGATCCACAGCAGTGTAACAGTTCAGTGCTGAACCTGCTCTGAACAGAGTTCTGGCCCCAAAGGTGGGTGCAAAATGAAGAAGGATTTTTAGAAGAAGTGCAGTTCCCTCCAGATGTGAAAGTGTGAGAAGACTTTCAAAAAAACTCTGTTGTGACAGAATTTCTGGACCATCTCTAAGCAGGGAATTTGATGAGAGGGCCTGGTCTTCTCCATTTTCCAGTAACAGCTCCAGGCAGGTTGCAAATGCTTCTGGTTGTTGCCAGCCTCACCATCACCACAACGAAAAACGATAATTTTGGACAAAACATAGCATCATCATCTTTTTTTTTGGCCTTTTCTTTTTCCTTCTGTACCTATGTCTTTCCTTGTCCCATGCCCAGTCATTCTCCACCAATAACTTCCTTTGGTGGTCATTATATGAGTGTCTAATGCAGCCAAACTCACAGAACAAGAAAATTCCAGAAGTGAGGCCATATGGAGTAAGAACATGAGGTGTTGAGAGACAGATCTCAGGCTCAAGTTATGATTTCATTAGAAAACCTCTCTCCAGTTTGCCCAATTTCCATCTCTCCCCTTCCTTCCCACCTCCTCTGACTCCTTTTCTTGCAGGACCAACACAGGAGGTGCGCTGATGTCTATGGCTTGATGAGGTGTTCCCTCAGACTCATGTTTTCCTAACACCCCGAATGGACCTTGCTCTGTCTTTGTTTCTGCCTGAGGTTTCCTTGGCTTTCTCCCTACTTGTTCTGTCTGCAGAAGCCCACCCCTTTTTTCATCTTGCCAACTTCTCCTGCAGAAGGAAACCCCTGAAGGAGGAGTAATGTGAGACAGCTCTGCCTGCTGGGCTCTAAAATTACTGTGGTTTGGGGATTTCAGCAATTGTTATGAGGTAGCAAATTATGCAGAGCGGAATAAAGAGAAGGATGGATCCTACAAAGGGATTAGCTAATCTGATGGGGAGAGCAGCTGGTCATCATTTAGCTCTCTAGGTCTGTGCTTATTTGGGGCTTCCTGTACTCCTTTGGTCTATGTCTGAGTCACAAGTAGGATGAAATGAATATCAGCCTGGAGCTCCTGTGATGCTTCACACAAAGAGAAACGCACCCTTCCCCTCAGGTCCCCCTCACTGCTGAAAAATCATCAGGGGAATGGCAGGGCAGCTCTAGGTGAGAAAAGGGAACTCACCAGTACCCTGGGTCCATCCTGCAGAAGGTGACCTCTGAAAGGCAGCAGCTTGGCCATGCCTCCAGAGCTGCTCCACAGTGGGATCCAACTCATTTCACAGACACTGGCTGAGAGAAGGCACTGTCGTGCCAACACCACCTTCCTCTCTTTGGCTGAAACAGAGAGCTCTGAGGAGTGAGAAGTGAACCAGAAAAAGTTCTCCTTGGACAAGACATTGGAAATCCCTCATCACCAGGAGTTCAGGGCTCCTTAAGGAAACACATGCTCTTCTTAGGACACTGCGTTTCCTTCCCTGATAGTGCTAATTTATCGTATCCCTGCTGTGTCCTGCCTTTATTATGATTATAAATGAGAATCCATCTTGGTTTATTGTCTCTGACACTCCCAGCATGGGAAGAACATGGGGTAATAAAACACTGTATATTTGCCCATTTGTCTGTCAGCTTTCAGCGATGTCTCATGCCATTATGAGCCAGATGGTTGGGGTGAATTTTCACAGAAAACCATCACAAACTTCACTGTGTGCAAGAGGGAAAAACAAATTAAACCCTACAGTTTTCTCCTGTGGCAAAACATCAGTGTGTGCACCAGGGGAAAAATACCCAGTTAATTCTTCCTAAGGGCCCTGGTGAGACTCAGGAAAACATTTTACAGTGCTGGTAGTCTCAGAAGACATGACTGATTGCAGATAGTGAAAAGGTGCATGTTCAGCTTTAACCAAACTATGTGTGAGGACTTGATTGCTAAGTTGAGGGAACAAGGGGAAGACAACCTATTATGATCTTCAGCTACAAAGCCAAGGTTTTATATATACACACAGTTTTTTATATACAACATATATGGATTAACAGCTTAAATTTAAACGTTTACACTGAAGTTTCACAGCAAGAACATATTGCCAGTGGAAAAGACCAAAATGAGCAAGACAGAGAAGAAAGGAGGGAAAGGAAATGTTTTGCAGTTAGCTGAGGATGCAGGGGCATAAAAAGGACCTCCCAAAACTGGTGACAGCAGTCTGTAGGTGAGTATATGTGTGCGATGCTGCAGAGCACAGAGTAAGTTATAATGGGGCAAAGATCTCCAATATGTCATTAGCTGTTTCTTCTCACTAGCCTAGGATAGGTCTCATTTCATTGGAAAATGTCTTGGACAAGAGTATATGTGTTGTGTTCCCGAACTGACTTAATTGGAAGGCAAGCATCAGACATTGGGATGGTAACATGGAAAAATCAGAGGCCAGTTTCCACTAATCTGATCCATCAGTCTGCCTGCAAATCCCATTTCATTATTGCAACCTGAGCTTGGAAAGTGACCCCAAATTCAGCTCGTATTATAAAGGTCACCTGGATGTCTTTTCTTTATCAATCAGAGTTTAAACCAAGTCCCTTAACCTTTTCCCAGGGCAGAGATTTTTCAAGCAGGTAATGGGCAAACCTACCCAGATCAATATCTGAGTGCAGATGAGCACCCAAAGTTCAAAACTTCACTCAGACTTCTTGCATTTGCACAGCCAGGCTGCAATTCTCCTGCAAACAGAGCTCACACCAAGTCCTCCAGATTAGAAACTGGAATTGTAGAGAAAGCAGACAGAATTAAAAAATAATGAGGGGAAAAAAATAATTACCAAGCTGTTCAAGATCACATCTTCATTTCTGGAAGGAGATCAATGAAGGAAAAGATTCCTATGCTGTCCAGCTTGCTTCACTTATCCTTTCTTCACAGGTAGTGCTGTGTTTCCACTGCATAAACTGCAGTCTCCCCATGTCACATCTCCTCTGGGGTGGGTATATTCCCAGTGCTGCTCACAGTGTTGCAGGAGAGTCAAAGAAGTCCATTCTCTCTCTCCCCCTGCTTCTCTTCCCTTGGGTGGGATTCCTCTCTCAAACACCTCACAGATCAGGAGAGGCACTGGGCACATCTGTGGCCTTGACCATAGTGAAAGATCACTCACATCTGTGGTGCTGCAGCAAGGACAACTCTGGCTCCTGCTTTCAGTGTCTCCTTGCAGATTATGAAAAACACAGATGATTAAGACAGACCTCCAAGACACCTCACTTTCAACCTCTTTCCAACTGGCAAGACTTGCAGCAATAGCTCCTTTCTCTCTCTTGCTCTTTGGTCAGTTTTCTACGCAGGCTCTAAGTTTTAAATCCTACACCAATGCTTCGACCCCCAGTCATCAATCTCTGATGCTGGTCCTTGTCAAATACTTGCTGAAAACCTCAGTGTACTATATCCAGTGAATTTTCCTTATATGTAGTGACAGCTAGCTCCTCAGGGAACACCAGTAGATTAGTTGAGTGTGACCTCCCCCTCCTTCAAGCCACATAAGTTGGGCCTTCACAGAGTGTTGCTTTTCCAGGTGTTCTCCCATAACATCCCTTAAAGTTTAAGAAGATTTCCAAGAATTTCCCAGAGCAAACGTTAAACTTACTGGTCTGTCTCTTGTCCTGATTATGTTCACCACCTTCCAGCTCTCATCCATCTGCCCCATTTTAGACAGGAATATTAAATGCCCACAGATGTGTACATCACAGGATGTGCTCTCTGTCTACAGAGGATGCTCACCTTGTCCTGTATCCTTGAACAGCTGGCCACAGATATGGGGGAGATCTTGCTCTTCAGCCTCTATAAAGTTGGATGCAATTTTGCCAGATGAAAAATATTTAATAATCCTGTCCTCTTATCACTGATATAAGCTGGCTTTCGTTCTCTGTCATCAGGCTAAGTTCTCCATGTATCACTCTCAGGATAAGCTCTTTCTCCTCCATATCCTCCGTACCAGTTCACTGTTCTCCTTGAAACCCCAAGCCCCTCTTTGCTGTGAGAGGCCAGTTTTATTGTCTCCCAGAGATACTTCTGGGCAAAAGGACCTTGCTGCTTGAAATACACCCTCAGCATCCTTCATGGCTGCCACTTCCCATCCATTTGTTTTCTCCTGCTTTCTTCTTCTTCCCCTCTCCTTTCACTGGGATATTTCAGCAGTGCCCCATCACAGTCTCACTGTCTTGCTTAGCCAGCCTGCTCTATGCCAATCCTTTCAGCCCATCTTTTATTTTCTCTGTTTTTATTAGACTGAATGTTTAGGGCAGCCTTTCCAACTGCATCTTAAAGACCTGCTTTAAAGCCTAGCCAACTTGTTTCAACTCATTTTGCATTCCCTGTGAGCCTGCTCCCCGAAAGGCCAGTGGTTCTGTACAGCTGCCCTTTCTGCAGACCCTCCTCAGCACTTCAGCTCTGCAGGGAATGTAATCACTGCATCCGAGATGCTCTTCCATTGCAAGTGTATTTATTACAGCTGCTCAATTTCCTTTAATCTGTCAGTTCTCCTTCTCCTCCCCCCACGACTGCCTTCTTTTCACTGATCTCTAAGTGCACTGAAGGAGGTTTTCGCCTCTGACCCTCTCTGCCCTCTCCAGCCCCATCCCTGCACCGACTGACACTGGGTGCCCTGTTCCCTGATTATTGCTTCTTACCCGTGGGGCTTAATGAATGTGCCAGGCCCTTTGCAAATAAGTGCAAATGCTGCAGACAGCACGCTTCCACTGGTGACCCCTTGGGACTAATTGAGGGAGAGAAGACAACACTTTCATGCACAAATTACCCGTATCATCAGCACCGAGATGGAAATAAAGACCAAGAGACACTCCTGGGCCTGTCTGAGAGAAGGAAAGCAACAGAGAGCGTCCACATCTGCCAGCATCTTGTAAAACAAGGTATATCTGGGGCCATGGAAGGATGGCTTTCTGTAGGGAATGCATGTCCCTTTGGTGACAAGGTTGAGCATAAGACCAAAACCATCCCTTCAGAGCTGGAGCTGAAGCAGCTGGAGAAGCCCCAGTTGATATGAAAGACATCAACATGCCTTCCTGTATGTTAAGCTGTGTGAGCACGCTCACCCCCCAAGGTTTAAGTGGTGTATTAATGTATTAAAGCACTGACACAAACAAACAGGGACTGCTTTCATAAGCTACAAAATCCTTGAGTACATTGTAATTAGCTGGGCTTGTTAAACCACTTAATAAGAATTAGATAGCATGTGTCTGATGCTCTCATGCCTTGGCTCAGTGGGAAAGACAGGCAAGTGCTTAAATATGAAACAAGTTCTGTTCTTAGGTGAGCCCTTAAGAAATATCATTTCATTCCCTGTCACAGGGAAATTCTGCCCAGGGTAGACACAGCTGAGACCAGTGGCAAGGTCACAGGTTTCTCTGGTCACAGTCCTGTTCACTGACTGGCCCTGCACTCACACGTGCTTCTGTACAAATTGCAATAGCCTGAGGAAGATAACATGCTTGCCTCAGTTTCCTTTTCTGCAAATGGCCTCCAAACTATGCCCTTAGCAAGTCTTATTGACTGTTGATTGCAAAACTGCTCTAAAAGCTTTCAAACAGGACAGGTACAGAAAACAACACATCAGGACAAAGCACCACACAGACAGCAATTCTCAGTAGATCCCAAAGCTTTACAAACTGTAGATTCCTAGGAGCCCTTTCTCCTTTGCAATCCTGTCCTCTCCTTTCTTACACAATGATTTCCCAGGAGCAATCTCACCCTTCAGCCTTGACTGGAAGGGGCTGGGGGGAAATGTATTTCCCTGGGCTTACTCAGGCCCTTTATTTGGGAACTAAACCTGGAACCTGTTGCACTAGAGGCTGTGTGAAGCTCCATGAGGATATGCCTGATCCAGCTGGAGAAGAGGAAGGAGCTGTCACATACTCCATGATCCAGCAGCTCCCAGGCTGCATCTGGTGGTGTCCAAGGGAAGGTGGGAAGGGCTGGCACTGGGAGCATGGAGAAGAAAGCACTGTGTTGGATCGAGTGGGGAGGTTACCTTCTCAAATGCTGGGCTTCTTTCCTTGTGACATCTCATCTTTTGGGTATTCTAGGAGGAAATACCTGGTTTCTGAACCAGGTAACTAAGGATTGTGAAGCACATGGCTGAATCTTAGAGTTCAGTAGGTTGATTTGGATAGGATATGGAGAGGGGAATATACTCACACAATTCCATAAGATGCAGTGGTGCTACCATGACCTGCACCAGCTCACAAAGTGGACCAGAGTAACAAAAGCCAGAAAACCATCCAAAACACATCCCAGGACTCATACCACAATCATCCTTTCCCCACTCCTTGAGGAGTCCCAGGAAAGGGCAAAAATCAGCACAAACCACCAGGGGAGATGAGACATCTCTAGGGTCACTCAGCACCACTGAATGCAGAATGGGCAGGCAACGCATTAATTTTACCCCAAATTCCAGCTAACTTCCAAAGTGATAGCACCAATCTACATGCTCCTGCACCATCCAGCTGGCTATCCAACGTCTGATTTAAGTCTCCTCCAGCACATCACCACACAGCACAACAGCTTTCTGAGAGCAGGCAGAGAAGCTCCCTCAGACTCTGCCTCCACCCGAGCCCACCGTGGGCACTGGCAGCTCTGCAGCTACTCCTAGATCCCAACTGGATTCTACTTTTCATCTTTGTTCTGCTTCCTATTCTTGTGCTGCACCCCAGGCCTGCTGCCTTGGAGCTTCCTCCAAATGCTACATTCATCCATTTTTAAAGGTGACCTTCCAACTTTAAAGGAAGGTAGTAAGCCTCACTGTCTTCATTTGCTCTTTCCTTCTTTTCAACCTGCTCTTTATTATGAATTAAAAAGGGGCCTGAAAGGTTTCTCTGTGAAAAAATAAAATCTTTAGAAACAGTACATTTCCAAATAATTTCTCTCCCAGTTTTTCCAGCAGCCTCCTTGGGTGTTATGGCACTTGCTTGCTGCAAACCATCAGCTGATGGTGAAACCTGCTTGGGTCTCCTCCCATCCCTGCAGATGTCTGCCATCCCCACCCCACCACTGGCCACCCTCTCCCTCGTGCTGTCACCACTGTTTAGCAAAGCAGTGCCCTGAAAGATTCCAGCTTAAAATACCACCTTTTAGAGAGCAGGGTGGAAGCTGGGTTATTTTTAACTTGGATCATACTAGACACCTGGGTTAGACTGTGGCTTCATAAGCTCTTGTGCTGGCACAAATGAAGAGCAGCAAATAAATGAAGTTCTCTTTATCTCACCTTACTGCCAAAGCTGCATCTTACAAGCCCTGGGGCCGTATAGCAATAGAAAGGGAAGGTGTCTCCAGCCCTTAGCAATAATATTACTCCTGCCAATGAATTTGTCATAGTAATTAAAAAGGCAATAGCAAAGCAACATGATAAGTTTCCTGCTCTTCTGGTACAACATTTTGCCATTTAATCATGACAAGCAGAAAGAGAATTTTTACTGTACTACAACTGAAATAAAAAGGAAAACTATGACCTTATAAAATGAAAGCTCAACTTCCAGCCCTTCTCTTTGATTACAGAAACAAACAAACAAACAAAAAGCCCACAGAAAAAGTGAACAAGCAACCAGTCTCTCCTCCACTCTTTTTACTTTTTTGGCTATGAGTTCTGGTGTTATTCAGACAGTTTGTGTTGATTATTTTTGCCAAGAGGTCAGGACACCATAGACCAGAAACTTGCAGCCACGCTCCTAATTTAGTCATCAGTGTTTGCCTCCATCCAAGAAATCACAGACATTTTCTGTGCTGTGGACATCTGGCTGCCAAGAACAAGGCTGACACCCACAAACTCATTTCATACTGGCCACCAAGTGACCACAAATGAGCAGGAGCCCTTATTCACAGCTAGTTTGTGCCACACCAAACCTGGAAGTGCCTGGCTCAGTTAGAAAGGAGCCAGACTCTCCAAACCATTCAATTACATTTTCCCCAACGATGTTTGACAGACCTAGTGTTAACCCTTCAACCTTGCTTGACCCCAGAGCATACCTAGGATTCTTTCATTCTCCATCCAAGCCAACGTGTCCATACTTTTCCCAGCAGCCCCACCGTGCTCTCACATGCTCACTAGGACATACACTTTTGAAATGCTGGGGTTTGAACCCCGAGCCCCTGAATTAAGGTTGACATATGGGTGATCCCCACAGCCCTTCATACAGAGGTGGTGAGTTTGCCTTAGAGCTTCCCCCCAGGGTGCGGCCGGCCCTGCAGGGAGAGCCAGAAGGGAAATGAGCCCCAGGGGTCCCGCAGTGAGTTGACAAAGGTCAGGGGTCTGCTGGGGGATAAAAGCTGGGACCACTGGCAGGGAGTCAGGAGTGTCTGTCTGTGGAGTGCACTCCACAGAGCTTCCTGGTTCAGGGCAGATCTCCTGACTCTCCCTGGAGCTGGGCCCTGGTCTGTTTATCCCTTTGTGGACATGGGTCGATTGGGTGAGAGTCGCCATGTGGGCACCTTTTTCTTATGTGTTTAACTTGCTGGTTTGGCTGTTTCCCATGCCAACTATGGGAACTCTTGGTTCACTGTTTGTACCACCTGTTGTGGGCCGAGTCACATCTTTTGTGGGATCGTTGGGGGTGGTGTCAACCATGTACGAGCTGGTTGACCCCTTTGTACCCTGGCAGTCATTCATATCATATCATTTTTGTCTACAATACAGTCTGCGTGTTGGATTCTCTTCCTGCTGGCTGTATCATTTTTGTTGGGCCTGGTCATTGGCAGAACAACTTTACTCTTTAAAAGGCCAACCATCAAGATGAACAACAAGGGAAACAGATGATTAGGTTCTTGCTACTGAAAGTATGGGAGTACTTCAGATTTTCAAGAGAAAAGAGGGCTTCTTAAAAGAAAGGCAGGACTGCAAGGAGAAGGTGCTGCCAGGTCAAGACTTAGTACATTAAATAATGGAAGGTTCCTTGCCTCATACCCTCAGCCTTCCCCTTTCCTTAGCTCTGATGCTCAGTTTCATCTTCAGGCTATGAATGATTCATGGAGCCTTAAAATATATATATAATCTATATCTCTTAGAACAAAGAGTCTTTATTCAGGGCATTGTGAGGGAGAAGTACGTGCAACGCCTGTGTTTGGGCTGGGATATCCCTTAGGAAAGGACCATTGTGGCTCCCTGCTTCTTTCCAAACCCAGAAGCTGCTCTGAGCTTGAAGCTGAGCTCTGTGGGAGACCCCAGCTTGGTCTCCAAGACACAGGGATGTGCTTGCTGCTGAATGTCTCAAGAATTGCTTTCTTGAATCACACCCAGGATCAGCTCAGAGCCAGGCTCTTCTCATCCATCCCTGGCAGCCAGAGTGTGCAGATACCACCAGTACACTGTGGGGGACTTAAATCATTGCTGCAGCTTCCCCATGTAATCCTGTATAGGAAACTTACCTTCATGTCACAGCTTAATCCACTGAAGACTTTACGGTCCCGACTTCCAGTTCTCTGCCTTGGGCAGTAGATCACATTTAATGATTGTGCCTCTTCCCTTGAGAACCCAATACCACCTCTCAACCACCAGTATTTGATTCCTGTTGTGCATACAGACACACACACATCCTTGCACCACGATCAGCAAACATGTACTTACTTCTCCAGACAAGAACATCACTTCAGGCAGTTCCAAGGATGCTATGTCAAAGTAACCTCCTTTTCAACCGAAGAGCTGGCCATCCTCTCATTTCTTGTTGGGGATCCTAAGCATGGGCCTGGATAAGATCTGCTGAATGTTGCAAGCCCATGAGGATCTGTCCTTACTCAGAAGGGAGCACAGGAGGAGATGGAGAGGTCTCAGACAGGGCAGGCTTGGCAGCAAAGTCCTCCATGGCTCATGTCCAACAAGCTATGTGTTGCCTCCCACCCTGTGCTTGTAGGCCAACAGCCCGGGTAGCTGCCAACGTGAGCTTCACCATACTATAAACTAATGGCACAGACATACCCCAAAAGGTTGAACCATCCCTTCAAGGAAGCATCCAAATATATTCCTGGGCAGTCCATTTGTTTTGACTGGTCCTTTCAGGATCAAAGAGCCAGGTTTCAGTCAATGCTGTACACAGTTCATGATCACCACATCATCTTGCTCTTTGGAGTCTTAGAGATCTTCTTCCTTAGAAGAGACATTGTTGATCCTTACCCTTTCTGCTCAGGACTCTTTATTTCCTAAAGATGACTCTAATATTTTGGCCAGAGATATTCTTCTTCCCTTGTAAGACTGCTACTGATATCAATCTGCCCATTTTCTTTGAGGCTCAGTTCAGCACTACTGAATCCAGGGAAGGAAACCTGGCACAAGATCAGATGCTTCATGTAGTCATGCAGAGGAGCTTAAGGACCTACACAGAACAGTACCCAACTCCCAGGAGTCCTCTCTGAGAGCAACAGGATTAAACTGAACCTTCAGTTTAGTCACAGGATAGTGTTTTCATCCAAGATGCACCGTCAGGGACTTTGCTGCCTTCTTCTGAAGCTGCAGCTATACAGATCTTCTCTTGGGATCAAGTGGCAAATGTTTTGTATAGCTGGAAAAGATCTGATCCATCTGTAACACGCTCTGCTGGCACCAGGCAGAAGGGTTAACACACACCAGAGCCTTTTTTTGCTTATTGTCGATGAAAAGAGACGGGCACTAGCATCAAGTAGCCACCCTTGCACTCCTTTAGAGCTTTCTAAAGGAGTGAACACCCATGCCAAACACCTCCCACAGCTCTCTCATACCTGCTGGAACCCCTGCTGCATCTTCCAGCCACCAGCCCTAACCTGGGCAGTCACACAGGAGCAATGGTGGGAGTTAACTTCAGGCTCTAGCAGAACTTGGATCTTCTCATTCTCTGCTCTCACGCAGCACCACATCTGCAGCATTTCCAGTCAGAAATGTCCCTGCCAGCTCCCGAGCAGGGACTGACAGTTTCTCACTGATATTGTCTAATGCAGTCCGTTATCCCTTATGCATTTAGAGCAGATCCATCAAAATAATTCCTGCTGGAGGTCTGAATTCAGCATATTACACACAATAGCTCCCTAGAAGGAGAAAAATGACACTTACCTGTCTTTAAGTAAGTCCCTTCTCCATCATCTGCAACGTCTGTGCACTGTGAGATGTGATGGCTTTGAGGCACGTGTACCTCTGGAGGTGTTCTAGCAGTGCTGAGCATATGACTCAAGATTAAACACTTTAAAACTTGCAAACCCCTCTGGCACCATTAGATGAACAAACATGTCTCAGGAAACACAAAATAAACCTGCAGCCACCCTCGTCAGCCTACAGGGAACTGGACTAGGCACTACCAAGGAAGGAATGACTGTGCAGAGCTGATCCTAGCATCCCTAAATATTACTGAGCACTGATGCAGCAAAATCAAAATGCTCTGTTGATCCAGGTTATTTCTAAAATTACTAGGCAGCACAGCTTCATGAGGAAACTTCAGCAGAGGTACAGCCCTTTGGCCTTAAAAGACAAGCTCTTACTGGTGGTGCTTGAAATGCGCATACTGGATTATCACAATGCCACCTCACTTCCCTGGTTTTGGCTCCAAGGACTGAAACCTCGTGAGACCAGGCCCAGGACACATGCAGAAAATCAACTTGCAAGACCACGAGGTCTTCTCTCTTGCATCAGACGTTGCAATACGCTCCACCACCTCACCAGTGTAATCCACAGAATGCAAGCATCCCTCCCTCCATCCCTGCCCCCCTCCCTCCCTCTGCCAATTACCTTAATAAACACGCTGGACACATCTCTGACTCACTTAAGATAATGATGACCCGACCATGATTAGCTTATTCAGACATTCTGGCAGTTTACCAAGCCTAATGCAACTCCAGTCTGGCTCCTTCTGACTTGACCTCCAGCAGCGGCTGCGCTGCAATCAGCGGATGGAGACCCACACACAGGCTGCTCCCAAAATTCAAGCTGGAGTCGCAGAGGCTACTTGCTCAGAAAACAAGCTCTTAACTACTTCAGAGACCTTGGGAAAAGGAGTTTTCTTGCTTGTGGACAGATTTGGTGGAGTGGTACCAGTCCCAAGATATGAAACAGAAACACGGGGTTAAGGACAACCCCACACACCAGATTATCAAAGAGCTTCTCTGCATATTACATTTCTGTCTGCCCATCTGAAACATTCACTCACCCAACCTGAGAGCAAAAGCAGCACCAGTCCACCACTCACACAACATGAATATTTGAAGCAAACCCTTGGAGGAAAAAAGACAAATAGTCTGAAATCATAGGCAAATCCCTACAAAAAGTCAGCTGTCTGCAGGAATCGGGCACAGGTCACAAATGACTCACTAATAACAGAGCAAATAATTTAAGCAGTGCTTGGAATGAATCCCTCTGCTTTGTAGACAACAATCAAAATTTACTCCTGTTGATTAGTCAGCAGTTACACTCACAAATTTAAAATTAATATCCGAGTTCAAACGTAGTTGTCTGGTACTTGTGTTCTGCTTTACTGCTGGACAGACCATCATCTTCTCTTAGCACAGGAATCATCCTACATTTATTTATCAGGGCTGGGAGCGTGGGTTGAGATTTATTATTGCTCTTAACTTGACAAACTGAAAGCCTGAACTCTACCTCAAAGCACTGTCTGGCAAAAGCTCAGTTAACACTCCTGAATTTCGTTACGGATTTCAGTAAGAACAGGCACTTACCACCTCTCTGGAAACCAATAAGGAAGACGGACAAACAATCCCCAAAACTCCAATGGTGCATCGAAGAAGGTGAAATTTGGAACTGAAGAACTGACGCCAGGAACTGACACAACCAAAGTGAGCTCCCAGCAGAAGCAGAAAGACATTGCATCTGCACCTCTAAGCCCTCTGTGTCCTCCCCACATGTCACTTTATAAGAAACACAATGAAAGCCACGTTAGGCAAATTAACTTATTTTTACCATTGGGTTTCCCATATTATCTTTTAAGGATCAAGGCAAAGCAGTATCCATGCAATCAACCATGCTGTGGACACAGGGTAGGACGTCCTACAGCCTGCAGTGCACCCCTGTGGCACAAGCAGCTAAGGCCACCAGAAATGTGGGGCTGGCAGCTGATGCGCTGCAGCACCAGACTACATACTGGCACCACCAAGGAACCTGCCTGTCATGAGGAGAGTGGTGAAAGGACATCAGAGAAAGCATAAAAGACACAGGCAAAGCAAAATGCACCACAACATCAGAGGAAGACGCATCATTGCTTCACCAGGTAAAGCTCCTTTTCCAGCTGCGTGTGTGCCCATCTCCTGTCATACTTCTTCCCCTTCAAAGCAGCTCTCTGCACTTTCCCACAGCCTCTTAGACCATTCTGCCAACTGACCAGGGTCTGCAGGCCCTGGGAAATACACAGTTAACAAGGACTCTTTGACTCATTGCACAAGCGGCACCAGAAGCGCTTCAAAACATTAAGCAAAAATGAAGTCACCCAACATTGATTTCTTGCATGCCCTTTTCCTGCTGCTCCTCCAAACCTTTGGTTTTCAGCTTTACTTCTGTGTCTAGGCTTCTTTATCCTCTGCTAATGCCAGGGCTTAACCCTGAGGATCTGCAGCTTGTTCTGGGTACAAATCAGAGCAGAGTGGTGATGCAATGCTGCAGTTTGCTGAAACAGCAGAAGCACCTTCCTCTGACTGTCTGCAGCTCCTGGGACTTCTACCCCTGCCTCCCTGGACAGCTGGGCACAGACATGCTGAAAAGGCCAAAGAACTGATAGTAGAGAAAACCGCCACCTTCAAAAGAAGCTCCAGCCTCGTGAGAAAGAAGGGTTGACTCCTTAAAAACACACCTTCATAATAATAGTTTTAAAAAAAGAGCAGCAAAGAACATCAAGACTCAATCAGTGCAACTTGGATAAGCAGCTAGGGAGACTACATATACCCCAGTCATAACCTACAGCACCACAATCATCAAGCACTTGCTTGCAGCAAGTCTAAGCCCAAGGTCCCACTGGGCCATGCCTTACTTCCCTCACGCAGAGAGATATCGTGCCAGAATCACACCATGCCCATCACGCTCACTCCAGGCATGAACTCAAAGAAATGTGGCTCCATCTTTTTAAAATCAAAACACAGGGAGAGAGAATTTTGCTTCTCTCTTTGTTCACATGCAGGCTCCACACTCTACAAGAACCACAAAGGCACAGTTATGATTTTCAGGAGGAGCTGATACCACTACCTGCACCCTACCAAGCCAGTACCCCAAGCTCCTTCAGTAATAAGCTCTGTGAAGAGCCCAAGTGTCATTTGAAGCTGGTGTGGGGAGGGAGAGCAGGACAGCAGTATCAACACAGAGTCCAGCTGCCTCAAAGAGCATGGTGCCTTTACACAGATACATCAGGCAACAGAGGCAACCAAGAAGCAAGCACAAGGACAAACAAGTATCCAACCCCTCTGAGATGCATGACAGAGCACATGAGCATAGTTAAGCTAGCTCCTTGGGAACTGGCACATTGTGGAAACTCATGTGTAAGAAATCAGTTGCCCTGAAACAGCACAATGCAAAGTGGACTAAGGCTGACCATACCAGCAGCCTGAGCAACTGGCTAACCAACCCCCTGTTTGTAATGCTTCTGGACTGTGAAACCTGATAGAGCAGTGGGGAGGAAAAGGCAGAGCTTCCAACAGCCACGTTTGTTACCTACACCTCAAAAAGGAGAGGGAAATAGGGGGGAAATGTGATGCAGCTCTGCTGCCCATCCCATGTGTAAGGTTGTATGTCAGGGGACAACCATTTGTCTCAGGCATTGCAGTTCTCTCTGGAAAGGTGAAGATCTCAGCCATCACCTCATCCTGTGAACCACAACACCCAGTCACTTCTAGAGGCATTAGAAGGGAATAGCATACAGAAATTCACTTATAGCATGGAGATATTTGCTTGAAAGTCATGCCAGGAAGTTACAGGAACAGAAGGATGCTGGAAAACATGTTTCTATTTTGCTCATCACAACTCTTACCAGGTTTTCTAAGAAGCACCATCCACCAATAACAGCTCAAACACACGCCCAGCCTCATGCCCACAGTCACCTGCAAGTTGGTACAGCAGCTTTAAAGTTACATAAATGCCACCTCCTGTTAACAATTTAGAGACACGTCCTCCTACCAAGCCCTGCACGCTGCAGAGTGGTTCCTCTCTCCTCCTGGAGCAACCAGCTAACAAACTTTACATGAACTCCTGATGAGGAAGGCAAGTGCAGCACTCACCTGGACTCTACTGCCTCTACATCAAACACATCCTTGTTATCTTAACAGGAGGCTAATGAAGGGACAACAGTCCAACAGCCAACAGGAGAGCAATTTGCAGAGCCAAGCAGGGAGACCTGCAGCAACAACATGCCCTGAAACAAAAGCACTGCAGCCAGAATAATCTTTTAGTGTCAAGCTCCCTGAGAGATAAGGCTCCTAGCAGAATCCCTTCCACTAAGTGTAGAAACTTATCCTGGCAAGTACTGACACCAGCTCAGAGCATTACCACCTTGTCCCTGAGAATATGACCATTTTGAGCTACAAAAACCAACAGGTTGTCAACTGACATCAGCAGCAGCTAAGTCCTCAGACAAGAAACTATCTTTGTGCCAGATGAGAGCGACTGAAGCAAGAGCTGCACCTGAGCAACGTTCACATCACAGCTGTAAATCCCACCCTCCGCATCCCCCACAGAAGCAAACCAACCACAGCCCCCACACATGGACCATCTCAGGAAGAAGTAGACTATAGGACGTGTCATTCTGAACATTTATTTATTTTGTCTTCAAAGAAGAGGCCTGATGCAGCTGTTTCGTTAGAAAATAAAGTGTTTATTAAGAAACTAGACATTGAACACCCCTATAGTCTCTGTGAAAAGGGACCGTCCCATTTCCCATTAGCACAGGATGACAGTTATGGCAAGATAAGAATGCTCAAAGGTGGAGGAGTCTCATTGACAGAAAATGAGGTAATGATTTACAATAATTAAAAATAAAATAATTTTTTTTTTTTTTAAAAAAACCCATCCTTAGACTTGCTACTTAAAGCCACCAATCGCAAACAGCCATGACTGGCTTTCATTTTCAGCAGTGAGGAACCAGAGACTTTAATTGGTGTTAAACAAATCGAGACATCGATCACAGTGGGGAGAACTGCTTTAAATCATGTTGTACGGTCCGGAGGATTTCTTCTAAGCAGAGATGGACCTGAGCTGCAAAATTCAACCCTTCCTCTGCTAGGGTGTTTGGATATTGGCTTCTGGTCCAGGCCCACGGATGTATCTCTAAGACTTGATACACACGGTTGAGAGCAGAGTCCCCTGAACAGTGCTAGGGAGAGGAGACAGTTCAGACGGACAAGACATCCCCAGGTGAGGTGGGCAACTTCCAGAAGATGGGAAAATTCAGTTCAGACAAGCACCCAGTGATTCACACACTTGATGAAGCTCCTCCTCCCTCTGTGAATCTGTAGAGTCGAGGTGTCCACAACGCGGCCGCGGGTCCTTCCTGGCGGTGCACCTCTTGCATTTCCAGCTCCAATGCGGGCAGGAAACGTGATTGGGAGTTTTGGTCATGGTTTCTGAAGCCATCCAACCTGAGCCAGGCCTCCTGGTCCTAACACAGCTGCCCCCCCTAAGGCATGTCCGTTAAAGCAATCTGCCACCGTTTCTCCTGTCCTCTTCTATTGCACTTCACCTTTTTATGCCAATGAACCCGGAGAAGAAGCAAGAGAATGGAATATTCCTAGGGACATCCCTATGGGAAAGCTGCTAATAAGACCTCCCAGCAGTCTCCAGGGTGGTTCACGCAGGTCACCTGCAAAGGCAGGATGAAGCAGCACATCCCATTCTGAGGCTTCTGCCCAGTTCTGGCCGAGGGGGACTGTGACTCTTTCCAGTGGCAGTGACCCTTCAGGGCTGGTGATTGAGAGACTTCCCTGATGTGATAAGGTCATCTCAGGCCACCAAGAAGGCAAGCAAAGCTGAGTGGCTGGTGAGCAAGCTCCTGGTTCAATACTCCTCTCAGAAAAGGATCTGGCAACACCTGAAGCTTTTAGAAGTTTGTTTGTTTGTTTGTTTGTTTTCTCTAGAGAAAATCTGCCTTGCTTATTGGTTATCACTGATATGTGTGAGTAAATCTGAATTTCCCATACATGTCACATCCAGAGAGTCCAAGAAAAACCCTGCAAGTTGCCACGAGGGCAGTTGGCTTCTCTTGAGGACAGGATCAAAGGGTTTACTTTTCCATCTGAGAGGCTTTGGATGAAGTAAGACAAAAGTGGGATGGGAGAGGG
The DNA here is from genome assembly GCF_000691845.1 of Merops nubicus. NCBI lineage: Eukaryota > Metazoa > Chordata > Aves > Coraciiformes > Meropidae > Merops > Merops nubicus. Next base: position 32,854 of record NW_008631422.1, on the reverse strand, counting down.
GGAGAGAATACAAACATCAGCCAGAGAACAGGATCGATATTCCCATTTTTGCCAGAGAAGAAGGAACGGAATACTTATTTTCCCTCTCCTTCAGTCAGTCAGCCTTGAGCTGATGGTTCTGGGTACGTGACTGGGTTACAATTCATCTCTAGTTGGATGGGAGAGCTAAAAGGGGGCTGGAAAAGGCCCAGCAACTGGGACCTGCATGTGTCTGATATGCTTTTCCACTTTGTTTACTGCCCTAGTCCTGGCAAGGACACAGACCCTCCTGCGCTCTGGATTCTCCATCCACACAGGGAGTCCAGGCAACTCCTCAGATAAAGCTCATCATTCAAGCAGCAGGGAGAGACCAGAGTGCGACAACGATATAGTCAGATCCAACGAGCCGCTCTAACACACAGACAGACAGACAAAAAAAAGCCTCCTAGAATATGTGCACTTCAAAGATAACCACATTCTCTTCCTGTCAGAGAAGTAAGATTTCTTTTTTTTTTTTTCTCCTCTTTCTTTCCATTATTATTCCTTCCAAAATTATTTTCTGTGCAAGAACTGGGAGCGGGGGCTGCCTTTGTTCTTACCAAAAGTCTTCGTTCTGCTTTAGGTTCTTCCAGGCTTCCCACCTCAGCTCGCTCTGGGAGACCTCCCATGGCGGTGCCACGCAAGAGGTGATGGCAGCATTCACTGGGTGTTGAGAAGACACAAGCTTACAAGGAAAACTCCAAGCAGGGAGGACATGACTAAAGATGTCAGTTTGGTTGGCTTGGTTCGTTTTTTTGTGTTGTGTTTTATTTTAAAGCAAAAGTACAATTATTTACTGTGTTATTAGGATGACTCCTTTCAATTGGGTTTTAATTCTCTTTATTTTTGCTCTCATTGCTGCTGTTGTGCCTTGCAGGAATATTTAACGAACACAGCGACCATTGGAGGAAAAGAACAACCCTGTTATCTGGTGACAGAAAACCACAGTTTCAGCTGGCTTTAACGTGTGTACAGGCAGGGCTGTAGAGTCCTATTAGGAGGAGACCTCAATCCATACAGACCATGCTTACTGCTTCCCACCACTTTGAGGGCACAGCCTATAAACTTGACATCAGAACAGGGACTTTTAAGGAGTTTTTAAAAGCCATGACGTCCTTTGCTGAAATAAACACTGACATCCTCAACATAAATGCCTTGGTTAAGAGGTTTGGAATGTCCAGGGAGGCTTATTGGATTCAACATAATTTCTCTGAAACCTAAAGGGAAAAAAAAAACAGAAAAAAGAAAAAGGCAAAATAAAGTAAACGAAAAAACAAAAAAGAGCAAAACTAGAAAAAAAGAGAGAGATATCGACACACATGTAATTATTAAAAAAGAACCAAATGAACAACCAGCAAATGGCTGCCATTAAATTAAAGGCAAAAGGCCCTCTCCGGGCAGGGCTACCTCACTCTGTCTTTCCATAAAGAACAGGCAATTATTGCATGTGGTGCGTGCAGGCACAAGTGCTCTGAGGACAAGGAGCATGCAAGCAGTCTGGACTGAGAACCAGGAACCACACATTTCTGGAGGTTCCCACTAATCAGGGGTGGAAAAGTCCTAATTTCTACCTAGTCCGCCTTTCCCCGTGGCAAGGAGTGAGGAAAGCCAAGAATCCTTCCTATGTCTACTTTTCTTTCCTGATTTATTTAGCCTGGTTTAACATTTCTGTAGCCAAAGAGTTAGGCTGGGGAGATCTGACTCTCGTAACCCCATAGGCTTCCTTAGCCTCAGCTGTCCCATCTACACCAAAACCTGCACACTGGAGGCATCTTCTCCTTCCAAAACCACAACTCTTTAAAAGCAGTTTGAAAGTTTAGGATTTGCCAGAAATAATGGCCAGAAGAAAAGAAAGAAAAAAAATAAGTGGAGCAGAGAACATAGGCATGCTCCTTCTGTACCAATGAACTTACTGGGCAAATAAAACATTTTCAAGGGCTGTATTCACCTTCTCTTCGTAATGCCCCTGCCTTTGGATGCTGCAACCAGAGAAATCCACTACTAGCATGTTTCTAACATAGAAATTATTAGATGTAAAGTATTATTAAAGATGAACATTATTATCTGAAGCTAAATAGATGCAAATACCCAGGACTTGCATAGTTCTACGGACTGGAAGGAGCAAAACTATTGTGGAATACTGGATGTGAGCTCCAGGAGGGAATACTTCTGAGACATCCAGTCCCACAGCTCTCTTTTCAAGATCTGACTGGAGGAGGGCACATTCTTGTTCACTATTAGGACATGTCCTGATTTTTAGCCTTCTTCCTGACTTGAACCCATTTTCTACCATGTTTCGTGCTAAGTCCTGCAAGTTCTTGCAGAAAAGACCCATGCATTTGCCTTCAGGTGTCAACTCACCATATTTTACATTACTTTCTCAGACACCTGTTTTTAACAGTATTTCTGCAACCAAGGCCATCCCAGTGGACTGGAAAGAAACGTGGCAGGAATAGGCCTAAGTCATTGCAGGCAGCTGCTAAGACTGCAGTGAAGTTGCTCTTAGCTCAGATCAAGCATGTGGACACAAGAGGCTTCTACATCAGGTACCAAAATCCCCACTACTGATCTACTGAGGTCCAAGGATCAAGAGATGCATGGTAGGATCCTGAGGATTGCTCTAATCTGTCCCAGCTTGTCATGTCCCTTGTCATGGGCCCAACAGGGTTTTCCAAAAAAATTACTGGGATGCCTTGGCTATACAATATTTCTAAGGTCTGGAAAATGCTCCTGCTCCTCATACAGTCACTAGGTCCTCAACAAGTCAGGTAAGTTAAACTATCACTGGAGCAGCATGGAGCAGCCTGGATGCCCTTTGTGAAGAGATCTCAATAGAAAAGGAGCCTTCCACTAAGCTAGGAACAGAAAGCTTTTACACCAAATGTACAGCAGCCAGAATACTTTTTTTTTTTCCCCCTCCTATTTCTTCTACTTTTTCTTTAAACCTATTTAGATTTCTTCCATTTTTTTCTTTATACCTATTTATATTTCTTCCCTGCACTATCTTATTCCATCTGGTCATCAAACACATGCCTCTTTTGATGAACCTGAGGATGCATACAAAAGCTGCTTGTTTGGTTTGGAACTGTTTAAACTTGTGGGGGAGGAAACTATCTGTTATTCTCAGTGTCCCTGAAGGGCTGATCCACATGGGAGAGTAAGCCAGGCTCAGCTTCAGTTCATGTGTCGTAAACAAAATTCACAGGCAAATTCCAAGTGTTGAAATATCATTAGTAGTGAGAAAAAGCCTAGCTCAACTCTCAAAGCCAAAGCAGAGTTTAAAGTGCTGATGCTTGGAAATGTTTGTATAAACTAAGTCCTTTTCTTATCAGAGTCACTGGGAGACAAATAAACATGGCATCCCTGAACATCACTATTTATTGTGGTTTGTTTTTCATAATATAAATATATTTTATGGCCACCAAAGGATAGCTGGGAAAGTCTACACTCAACAATACCAACTATCTCCAAGGAGCACTCCTCTCTGCTCTATTTTTTTTTGCATTTCTTAGCTCTGCTAAATTAAGGCAATTCCACTTCAGCCGGTCCACATCCGATAGACCTAAAAACTCACTGGGGGGACACAGCCTCAGCAAAGGGACGTGTGAAAGAGCAGCAAGACTCAAGGCTGGGGATGTTGAGAGCATTGCTCTTTGTCATCGGTGCTGTGCCGCGAGTCCCAGCTCCAGGGATCTCCAGGGACAGCAGGGTCTTTGTACTATGAGGCTCTGGGCAGCCTGATCTAGTGGGAGGTGTCCCTGCTCATGGCAGAGGGGTTGGAACTGGGGGATCCTTGTGGTCCCTTCCAACCCTGACAGATTCTGATCTGTTTTAGCAGAGGACTTTAGAGCCCTGATGGCTCAATGGTTGGACTTGATGATCTTGGAGGTCCCTTCCAACCTAAAGGATTCTATGATTCTATGATTCTATGAATGGGACCACAGTAGGGGTTACCCCATCACTGGCATGCAGTCACTACTGAGGGATGATGAGGAGTTGGGCAGGAGAACAGCTGATGTTTGTGAAGCTTTGGGGCTGAACACACATACCACCGGACTTGGGAAAGCAATGCAGCATCGGTCATTTTTGGCATCCTCTCCTTCTGATATATTAAAGTCCCCAAAGAATCTGGAAAAAAAATATGCTTCTCTCCTGCCCGTTTTTCTCTCTTTCCTCACTGCTGTCTCCCATATTTGCACTGCTACCTTCAACCCCATTCTCTTGTATGGAGCAGAAACCAACAAGGCTCTTGCTAGGTTTATGTCTTCGCTGTCGGATGGGAGATGGATGATGTTCACTGAGATGTCCAGGGTTAAAATGGGTGAATCTCAACAGGTTCAGAGCTTGAACGTTGCTATGACAAATGTCATTTTTTTTTACCATCAAAACTATTAGCTCCTGAAAAACTAGCTTGGAAAAACTTATAGTATTTGAGGGGTTTGCTGTACTTTTTTTTTTTTAAGAGAAAGAAGTGTTCACCTTCTTAGAAGGAGATGGGGAAATTTTGAAAACAATTCTTTTTGTGGAGTTTCACATTTGTCAGCACTGGCTGGAAAATGAGAGGAAAAACACTATCTTTGACAATGGTTATAAATTTGGAGGGAAACTCCAATATACAAGCCTGAAAATAGTAAGAAGGTAAAAAACCCCACCCTGTAGATTCAAATCAAAAGCATCTCCAAAGACCTACAAAATTAGGAAGGGTTTGACATATTACACTTTGTGTTTCTCCCTGTTCTAATGAGACCACTTTTTAAATTAAAATATGGTACCGTAAAATACTAATAGCCATGGTATGGTAGTGGAATAAATGTATGGAGAGTGCTGGAGAATAGGGAAGGAGGAATGAGCTCAGATTTGCTGTGCAGCTCTAACAGCTTGAGATGGAGGGAGCAGATGGGGCATTTCTCTAAGCAGGCTGGAAGGATGTGGCAATGAAAGGACAAGAAAATTGAAGGCAACCGAACCATGCAATCAGTTTTTGTCCTCAACCCTGGTCATCCACTTAGTCCTCCAGAGCTGTCTTGTGTTTCCCAACACCCTGGCTAGCTGGTCTCTGTCGCTCTGCCCATGCATGTACCCAACCCAGCCTAGAGACAGTGCCCTGCAAAGAATTGTCCTTCCTCCACTGACTGAGAGCAAGACTAAGAAGACAAATCAGACCATTTCATCTCGCCTTCACTGTCTGCCTTCTGGTAAAATTGCAACCATTCAAAAATCCCATGCTTCTAAGCCTTTTGAGAGCTGAGGCTTCTCCAGGGGACCCAAGAAGAGGACGGGGCACAGGGGTTGAGTCACTGGCACCACAAACAGCACACAACTCCCCCAGCAGCCCCATCCACCACAGCAGGAGTGGTGCAGCCCAGTGGTGAAAGCCAGGGCTGGGAATTGGAAACTGCTTCTAAGCCAGCAGCATCAATGGCTGTGGGAATGGATAAGAAAAGCAACGGGATGCCATGTCACGCCTGGCAAAAATGGGTTAAAAAAATAGCAAAATAGGGGCAATGAGCCGGCCAAACATAACACTGCTATCCACACAGCCCACATTAGGCAAGGGAGCTCTGATCTCTTTTCTGTGCTACAGCAGAATAGATGTTATAAAGGAAAAGCAATAGGAGGCTCCAACAACAGTGTACATTTTATCTTTCTCTATGCACAGATATGAAGTATGAATAACATCAAAGGCAGCATGAAAACCATCAAAACTGGCCCACATCCAGAGCGAGGGAAACAGCCATCTATCTAGTCAAAGCCAGGACTGATATGTCTATATCTGAAGGGAAAGCAACACAGCAATCCAGGTTTCCTGTCATGGATGGGTTCATCTGCAGTGCTATGATACAAACCCTCTTTGTTTTCTCCCCTACCCAAAATATAGCAGGGTGAGATGCAACCCAGCCTAAGGCCTTGCTTGCCACAACAAAGCAGAGCACAGCAGCTCAGCAGAAGCACCCCATGAGGTTCTCCCTGATGCTCTCAGCTGCAGACAAGCACTTCACCTCCTCTACTGTCCAAGGTAAAGCCAAAGAGCCTAGACCTCCTCTCATTTACACAAGCCCAACACTGTTGACCACAATGCAGAACCACAAGAAAATTCAGCCCACAGATTAAATCTCACACCAATACAGACCTCAAGTAGATCTTCAAGGAGATAACAGCTCTTTTAAGATTTGCTATTTCTGAGAACTACAGAAATGCTTATGATGGTCCATTTTCATGGAAACAAGATCCTTATCCCCCTTCACAGCAGCTCACCTTGTATCTTTGTTCATTTTCCAGAGTTTAACCCCTGGCATAAGCGTCTCCCACTTTAGCCAATGAGACTTGACATCACTGGAAACCTCCTGGGAACGTCCTAGATGGAGCTCGAGCCACAGTTTGTGGCATCTTCATCTTCTTCACAACTCAAGCTCACGAGCAGAGGATCAGAGCACTAGATGTGTTTTTGAGGGATGGAAAGGGAAGAGATGGGCTGGGAGCAAGAGAAACAGCAGAAGTAAATGGGTCCAGAAGATCCCATTACCACACAAATTTCTCTCACGCTTAACTAGAGCAGAGGAAGGGGTAGGAGAATACCACAGACACTCAACAGTGTTCCTTGAGAAAAGGGCAGAATTTGCAGCTTTCCAGACAGTGAACTCTTTAAGACTATGCAAGATTCATTAAACCTTTGGTCAGAGGAACTCCAGTATCCATTGTATCTTTACTGTTGCCGCCGCTCATGTAGGCCATGTCTGTATTAGCCAGGATCACAAGTTTGTTTTCTCTGGAACTCTTTCATGGGTGGAGTAGTTCCAAGATACTAAATGATGTAGCCTGATAGCTCAGGAGGCAGGGCTCCAAGATTCCCCACTGATCCCCCTTAGGAAAAGCCCCAAAGTAGGAAAGCACTTACCAGGATATAAAATAAAATATAAGGAGGAAAAAAAAATAAGAAGAAAAACCTATTTAAGACCAAGGACAAAATAAAAAGGCTATTTTCAGATCTGAAATGCCCTGTGATCCCAGTCAAAGGTACCTTCCCTGTCCAGAGGCACAGCCAAGGTTTTCTCCAGGCTGCACAGAGGTGCAGCTATTTAAAGCCACTCAGAGGCCCACTGCATGATGGAAAGCAGCCAGATCAGTTGGGCCTCATCGGTTTTGTTTTTGTTAGATTGAAGCCAGAGTATGTGAAATGACTTGTAAGAGGACCAGGGAAGGGGGAAGGACTGGGCACCCAGCAGTTTCACCCACAACATGCAGAGCTTCGTCTCTGCCTCATTTAAATCATACTGGGTCCGACAGAAGGTACCTGACCAAAGAAGATGTTTTGTCCTTTATGACACCTATAGCTGTGCAAAGGGGCATGGCAAAACTCTTGGGGCTTATAGGTCAGTCATGAGAACAAGCTGCAGGCAAGTGTTTGCAAAACGCCCAAGAGGTTAGGGGTTGCTGGTGTCCTGGGTGTTATCAAGCTGTTGCCTTCTCTCTGTCCCTCTATGTGCTTGCACCACCATATCCAGGAGCTTTCTCCTCTGCAGTTCTCACTGCTCAAAGTAACAACCACTTCTCCTCGCCTCCACGAGTCCCCATTTCTCACTGCTATGCACTCTCTCTGCCTCTGCACTCCACAAAGCCCGCAGGACCTGGCATGAAAGATCCCACCCCAACAAGTAATCCATCATTAGCATCACTTCAGTTTTCAAATATATTCCTTTGTCAATTTTTTTTTGTTGTTTTTTGAAGTCAGCCCTCTGAGTGCTGCCAATTTAAGCACTGTGCATGATGTTACAGGAGCTTCTCATTTCCACTTTGCCTGACAGGTATCTGTATCTCTGACACCACCTCTCTTCCCCAGTTGCTTTGGATAGCAAAAGTTACCCTAAGCATTTTACACAGAGTTATTGAAACCACTGACTAATCTGCCCAGAAATTAATATCCACTGGGAAAAAATTTGGTTGGGCTCATGTTCCTTAATTGCTGATTAATTTCAATTATGGTACAGCTGATCCACCAGTACCCCAGGTCGCCACATCAAAGAGCCAACCAGAAAAGGAAGCCCCTGAGTTAGAACAGTAATAGCCCTGTTGCAAACTTCTTTTCAGCTGGAGAGCACATCCTAAACATTAATTTGTTATGCCTTGCTCATTCCCTGGGGAGGCAGGAGCTGTTATATTCGTGACACAGATGGTGAAATGGTGGCACAGAGCAGGACCGTGGTTTCTCCAGGGTCTCCAGAGGAACCAATGCCAGTTGTGAGCACTCAACAGGGAATAGCCCCAGCTCCCAGGCTCCCATCCTCCCCAAGAGACCTGGGCTCTGAAGAGGCCAGAAACACTTGATAAAGCTGGATGGCCAGGATGCAGCAGTAGACACCAAAGGAGACACACATAGTGGATAGGAAAGCACACGACTACTGCAGACTGCGTCTGGGACCTTCCCTGCCCAGGCAGTGCCAACAACGCCTTCCTGCTCTTCAGATGGCTGGTGAAAGAGCTGATCAAGGCCTATGAGAAATCCTTGCTCTCTCAAGTCTCTTTACTCTGCCATCTGCTCCAGCAATACCTTATGTCGTCAAGAAAGGCCAGAGCTGCCCTCCAGGAAGCCCAGGAGCAGTACAAGCCTGAGAGCCTGAAGTGTCGGCAGGAGCATCCTGTGGGGAAATGGGAATTTGTGGAGTTTACAAGCCAAGGATGGAAACTGAGATCTTGACAGGCAACGAGGCACCAAGCACTAGAGAGGAGTTGTAAATGGGAACAGGAAGAGCTGAGGGCAAAAAACACAGCAAGAGCAGCAGGAAGCCTCGAGGAAAGAGGTTTTGTTGATTTTTCAGCCTGTTTGGATGCTGCATTGTCTGGAATTACTGTCCTTCATCTGTGTCTCTCCAACACTCTTACTCTGCTAGTTGTTTTAGAAACGAAGGCTGTCACGGTGGCTCTTCTCTTCAGAATTGCCCCACTACACAATTCTCAAAACAAGTTGCCTTCTGCACCAAAATACATCAGAAGAATGGCATTAAGCTTCCCAGGCCAAGCTCCTGCCACGAGATTTTGTTTCAAGATGACGTCTTGGTACCTGCCAGCACGTGGCAAACTCTAAAACACATACCCCAGGGCACAGCAAGGGCTGTGTTTTCCCCAGGAGAAGAGGGGACAGCAAGCAGAGGAACATAGGCTTGTGGTAGGGTCATGCTGCTCCTAGGGAACAGTTTGGGTACAAGTGGCAGGTATTTGTGGTGGTCATTAGTCAGTAGGAGGGTAGAAAGGGCTTGGCTCCCACAAAATGCACACGAAGCATTGTATGTTTTTGCAAGACAAGGTATGAAATTCCTGGAAAGATCCTTGCAGGCAGCAAAGCAGAGATAAGGTGAACAGGGAGCCCCCCAGCACTGCACCAGGAGGACTACTGGGAGGGGCTGCTGCTGTGCAAGGAGGCCCTTACTCCACTCTGCAGCAGAAGGTAAGCTTTGTAGAGCAGGAAGATGTGGCACATAACAGCAGGGCAGCAAATGAAGACCTAAGCACCAGATGTGTGGCTGCTGTGAAGTAGGATCCTGTTTTCATTCAAAGGAGGGAGGAAGGACCAGGGTTTCTTTCCAACAAGATTTTTCCACTGAGTGCTCTAGCTGTGAATTTTCACTCCAGCAGTCAGCTCCAAGCTTAATGAACTCTATGACTCTCAGACCCTTCTCTGACCCAGTTTCACTTTGGGTCTGAAAATCAGTCTCCCTCTCACGTCAACTCACCTAAACGCATACAGCATTTTGAGCACTTAAGCCCAATCTTATTTCACACTGTATAATTCTGTGCAAGCCTTTGTGTCTGCCCTGCTTGTATCACTGACATGTGCTGATCAAACATCAGCAGAGGTGAGGGACAGGGAACGGGCTGAGCTCCCAGGCCTCTGAATGTGGAGGCACTGCAACACAGAGGCTCCCAGGAATACAACTATCCAAACCCCATTTTCCCTCCACCAGAGAAATTCATGCTTGAGAAAAAAAGGTAACAACTTTACTTAAAAAAAATAAGATCTTTCTTATTCTCCATCCTCTATCACAAGTCCTGCCTGCCACCACAGCCAGGACACGTCCTCCTCTGTACACTACTCCTCGAAGCCAGACCTGCCCACTGGCTAAAAAGCATGCAAGAACATACATTTTTAACACCCTGTTTTTCATTCATGAACACAACCACATGCAAGACACCACAGTCCACAGCCCTGAGTCCAACCTCAGCGTCCAACCCAGCCTGTGCAGAGGGGAAACGGAGCTCCCAGCCACCAGCAGTGCCCGCAGACAGCAGGGAGAGCAGGCACACAACACGTGGGGCGGGTGGCGGGGAAGCGTGTGAGAGGAGAGGAAAGCAGAGCAGAGTCATGCTGCAGAGCAGGGCACGTGCTGGGAGCAGAGGAGCGTTGGAGAGGGGCTGGAGCACGCACGTGTGGGGCCCAGGGCGTGACGCTGCCCCGCACTTCACATTACGGGGTTAATGGCTTTTAACGGGAGACTTTGTAAGTGATCAGGAATTGGAACAAAAGGAGCTGGGGGAATAATTATTCTAACCAGGGGAGCTAAAGAACATGGCGAAATCGCGTGCTGAGCAATCAGGCTAATTAAAGGCACCCAGAAGAATCAGGATGGAAACGCCAAATGGTTTTCACTCTGCTGCCCTAATCCACTAACTGCCTCCTTGCTTTGACTCCCACCAGCTGTGGGAAGGACGGCGCTGCGTGAGTCAGTTGGTAGCAATAAAAGATGGAGCTAAACAAGTGACATGGGGGAGCTGGTCCCCTCTGGAGTGATGCTTGGCCTGAGACTGAACAACAACTGCTTTGCACCAGCAGCCCAGGGGGGAACCAAACGCCCCCAGAGCCTCTGGCTGAGCAGCAAGGGTCCACACACACTTCCCAGAAAGCAGAACAGCTGCTGGCAGCTACCAACATGAGGCTAAACACAGCCCAGAGCCATAAACCTGGTCCTTTCAGGCTGCTCAGCCCTGCTGTGTGGCTGCCTCTCTGCAATTAACGGTGCTAGGTGGCTCAGCAGGGTGGTTTGTCCTGGGCTGTGTGCAGGGAGCACGTTTCCAGTGCCACAGCAGAGCTCTGGTAGCACTGAACATGCTGCTTCCCTGTCGTCCCTGGGTTGGGTCCACTCAGGTTGGTGCAGGGGCTTTCCAATCAGTAAGGACATCTTCTAAGCAGTGGTATCATCCTGATTTTCTAAAGCGCTAGCTGGGGTCCATGCCATGCTAGCAGTGGAAAAGCAAGAACTAACACTAAAATAGGGACAATTTTTCACCCAGAAAAAGGGGAGACTAGGGAAATGTCTACATTGTAGGAAAAGGAAATGAACATAGTATTGCTCTAACAGACTAGAGGCTTTACAGAGCCAAATAAAAACGCCCATGCACTCAGCCTGGTGTAAAACCCAAGCCAGACTCCTCAGGGAGCTGCCAAGTTTTGACCTGTTGGGAATCTCAGGGGGAGATCTTCCTCATACATTGCTGGAGTCCAACAGGTCCAACATGTCTAGACAGGTAGGTGCAGGAAACATGATTAACAGGACACAAAGTGGTGAAATCACACGCCAAGTACAAAGAAGTCTCTGTCCTTTCCAACCTCCAGGAGAATGTCCAGCTCTGATAACTGCCTGGGTAGGATGTGGGTGCTTTCCTCTCCAGCAGTGCAGTCCTGAGATGGGTTGCAGCAGTTGCTGCATTGGCAGGAAGCAAGAGCTGTGTGCAGGGGAGGTGGGGCACCAGAGAAGCTACTGCTAACAACTGCCACCAAGTAACAGCTTTCAATTTAAAAAGCAACGGTTTGTTTGTTAATCAACAGGTCCATTAACACAGAGCAAATGTCTCTCTAATGGACAACCACAGGATCCCGGGCTGAACTATTTGTGTGTGGCATCTTTTGATTGATTCACCCTAAAGATCATCAAGTAAATGAGAGAGGATGTAATATTTCTACAGGAAACGTTCCACGGCGGATGCATTGATTGCAACACCCAGCCAGCTGCCGTGTGCCAGCCTCTCCTTAAAGAGGCTTCATATTGGAGTCTCTGATTAAATATTTTGAAATGGAGAACAAATCAGAGACATTGCCCTGACTGTGCCAGGCGCTTGGCCCATGGAGAGCTGGTATCCTGCCAAGGAAGAATACATGAGTGGCCAGTGGCCAGCCTGCTCCCTTTCTTCCTGCCCTCAAGGCTCATGATCTTTTGCCCTTGGTCCTTGCCCAGCCACACACATCATTGCTGTGCTTCAGCCACTCTGCTGCCTGGCCTCTCCCTGCCACCCCTAAATCCTTCATCCAAACCAACGGAGCCAGCTTGGTGACACACCAGGAACACGGATCTGTTGGCTCAGTTATTCAACTCCTAGATACAGCTAAAGCTGCAAAATCGTGGTTCATTTTGCCTGCCAACAGCTTTCTGACTCCTCCTCTGTCACCACAATCAATCCATTTTTAATCAAATGCCCAATGAACACCCAATGGGACAGGAGGAGGCAGGGCTGAGAATGAGGAATACCCCGAGAACAAAATACAGGACCCATAAGGTAACTAGTGATGAAACCATCAGCTCAGTAATTTGCCACACCAGCAATCCCAGCTGCAGAGATGGCACATGAGGCACAGCTAAGCACTTGCTGCAATCTTCAATTTCCAAAAGCAGGTTCTTTTTCCTACAGACCAACCACTGGGCTGACACCTCCTTTATGAGCTGCTGAAAAAAACACTATCTTCTGAACAAACTCTGCAAAAAACACCAGTTTATGAGCAAGCCCTGCCACTGCTCACCAAGCCACAGCCTTGGAGCTCTTGAAGTCACCCTGAACGAGAGCAGAAGGGCCAGGAGACCTGAGCTGCTGCCACCACTTCTGAAACAACATGCTTGTTCCACACCCAAATGAACCACAAACTGAGAGCAGACCCTCCTTTTCCTCTCTGAGCTACTCATAACTAGCAGAGGCATAAGGCAGGTGAAGGGTCTTTGAGGCAGGGGAACCACCAAAGTACAAAGAATCGAGCATCTAATTGGAAACAAAAGGACACAGATTCACCCAGGTCCCCTGGGGAGACACCAACCCTCCCTTCTGGAGGTAAGCTCCATCAAGAGGTCATCCAGCCTATTGGAATAATGACTTCTTGAGGCAAATCAGAGGTATCAGCAACTACAATGAGGGCCTTTCTCTGCTATAGCTTCTATCCTTTCTCCCATTCAGTATCAGGAAAAAAAAAAAATCTCATTTAAAAAGCCTGGAGGTCCTATTTGGGCAGAACTATGCGTGCCATCACAGCTTCACAGCCAGGCAACAAGGTAGGAGCTGCAGGTATAAGCTTGGCTGTGCCTGCTAGGCTTCTACCCCCACTTACTTTCTTTTCAAAGAAATTAAAATGAAGTTTGTATCGACTACTGAGAAAACGAGACAACATTATACAGGACACGACCCTCAGCAATCAAATTAGGTCATTGCAACACCATAACCAGCATGGAATATGTAGCTCTGATAGCATATAGGATCAAGGAGAATGATTTTATGCAGCAAACATTAAAAGACAAAAGGAAAATTAATTATATCAGGACACCAAGCATAACTAGAGCGTGAGATGAGTTTGGAGGAGCAGCACTCCCATCTCAGGGCTTCCCTCCCAAGCCTTTCCTGTGTCCCCACTCAGACTGGTTACCACTTCCCAAAGCTGGGCAAGAAAAACATGGCAAGTGCTGGGAAATCTTCGTGACTTCTTGCACAGCTTCCTCACTTCCCCACCCCAGAGTTCTGATGGTTTCCAAAAGAATAAAGCCATGATTCACAGAGCAGGTTCCCAGTCGTGGTCCTCACTGTGTCAGCAAAGTGCCCAACAGCAACACACTCCAGGTGCCCATTTCAGGAGTGCCAAGATCTGTTTACATAAGGGACTTAGCATCCTACTTAGTTGCTCTAAGTCACCACTTCTGTGTCTATATATACATTGCACACAGCTCAACAGAAAATAAACACCAAACACGAGGTCCAGCTGTGCAGACATTCACCATCATGGTCTGGCACTCAGCTCTACCATCTCCCTTGAGGACTTGGTATCCCATAGAAAGCCCTCATCATCCAGCTGCTGAGCAGCCACCATCAGAAACAATTCCATAAAGCTGTTTCAACACAACTATCCCTCTATAAGAGGGGAGGGAGGTCTCCAGTGCTCCAGGTGCACGTGTTGGTAGGTATTTACAGTGATGTGAAGGCCACCACATGTCTCTGGAAAGGTGAGGGTGGGTTAGCAGTAGGTATAGCAGCAGTGTTCTTCACCACTATACTAGGACTGTGAGGTTCTAGAAGTGGAGCCTGGGCTCTGAATGAGCTGGGAGGCAACTATTGCCACTCTAGGCAGGTCAAAACCCAGCTCAGCACAACTCCATCAGCACCTGTGTCACCCCATCAAGCAGAGGAATATATTCAATATATTGGAATATACTGAATATATTCCAATATATTCATCCTACTACACAAAGGCAGGAGAACACAAACCTTCCTAAAAGCTGTGGTTTACATAGCAGTCTGTGGCAGTGCTTTCCCAACTGCATAACGAGTACATTAACTTTAGCTCAGCTGATTCTCCAGAGATGAAGAGATGGAAAAGAATAATCGAAGCAAACTGTGATAGAGTTTTTGATTAAGCAGCTGATGATCAATAAAAGTTATCTTCAGGGCACAGGGTGTTAATGAGCCACCATTCACGTAGCACAGAAACACCTGAGCCCACACTCCCCGCTTGACACAGCCCAAAGAGGTCAGCAAGACCACCTCCTGCAGGACTGACAAGGGGGGACCTGGGCCCCCAAATCCACAGGTCTCCCCTGCCCCCATTCCTCTTAAAAAGGCAATGGTGGAAGAAGGGAAAGAAAGAACCTTAAAGAGGAACATGGCTAGAAAGAGAGGTCAACAGCCTGATTCAAGGCTTGAGATGTTATGTTTGGGGGGAAAAAAAATGAATGGAAAAGGCATTCATAACCTTCTGGGACAGCTCCATTAGCTCCAAGAGGCTTTAAAGCCCTGCAGCTGTAACACCAACACCTACAGCAAGGAGCAAGAAGGACCAGCCAGCCAGGCTACCAACTCTCTGCAACCAGTGCTGCAAGGCACAAAATGATCCCCAGCACATCCTGCAGTTACCACCCAGTGACCCCTTCCCCCACAACGATGTCACTGCAAAGAAGTATTAGGTGTTACATCTTAATACTTAATAATGTCTTCAATTAACTCCCAAAGACTCTGAGGCATTAAGAAGTGGACTTTGTGGAGAATTTCTCATCATAAAGTAGCCACCTGTTTAACAGCACACAGCAGCAAAGCTGCACAAAGGTGCTGGAGAGCAAGTGGAAAGGAGGGCTTCATATTAATGCTTCAGAGAGGAGACAAGGCTCAGATGAGCAGAGACACAGAATATCATTGCTGCCACCTGAATTTAGCTGTTTCACTCTAACTAATCACCTTACTCTTCCCGAAATATCTGGAGAACTGTTAGTGACCACAGGGAGCTGCTGAGATCTTTGTATTACATTTCCTTCCAAAGTTGCCTCCTCTGACAGCCCAGCCCAGCCTGCCTACAAAAGGGATTTGTTTTCCCAAAATTCACTGAGCCTTCCTGCCCTTGGAGGGTCTAGGCAAAGCTGAGAAAAAAAAATCAGCAGACAGGATACTCTTTCTGGAGTTACCCAAAGGGAAGAGAAGGGATGAACAGCACATTAGGATTTCTCCCCCAGTTTCTCAAATTCTTCCAGAACTGGGGTTTGCAATTGCCCTCTGCAGAGCCCATGTCAAGACAGATCATTAATACTGCTTGATGCTGTGGATCTCTTGTATTAAAAAAAGCACTGCAATTACTTAGTTCAAATCTCTCTATTATTCATAAGACTCGTATCTATCATGGATACAGTATTTATGCTGCTACGGGGAAATGTAATAAATAAGGCAGCAAGTGCTTCCTTCCTCCAGGTCAAGATGAAAGTCTACATCTTGGAGAGCAGTGCTTTCCTTGGGCAGCACGGCTCGTATCCCAGGCTCTCTGCTCAGTTCCTTCAACCAAGGTGAAAAATAACTGTGCTTCCTCCAAGCCCAGCACTCGGGCTCCAATGAACTCTGACTCCAACCAAGCAGGCCAGGAGGCAATGCCTAGGTGGAATGAGGTCAACAGAGCTCCTAGGAGGTCAGCAAGGAAAGGACAAAGTGGAAACACATTAGACTGTAGCATGACCCTCAGAAACATGGAAATGGAGAATTTGATCTAACCTATCTGAAAGGAGCAAGAAAAGCTCAGCATTGGCATTTTGTGGGATCATACTATACAGCTCCAAGAACTTGTTTGTTCATGTAAACTCCTGAGTCCAAAAGACTGGCTATGAAAGGACTTCAGGTAGCAACTCAAACAAGCAACACGGTCCAGTAGGCTGAACATGGGCCAGACCTCTAGCTACAAGCAACCTGCTGTGACCATGAGCAAACGGATGTCCTTCCAGATGCTTCTCCTCAGCCATAAAATGGAGATGAAGAGGCTTGGCAGCCCTTAGATGGGCTGTAAGGAGAAATGCCTCTTTCCAGGAAATAGTGGAGATACAAGATGCCAGGTTACTTCTCCTTGGAAGAGGAGAGAAGAGGATAAAATACACCCCATCCTTCAAATGCTGATCTGCCTGCTGTCCTTGCTCTAAGGTTCCCCTGACATTTGGGCTTTGCTGGGACCTGGCATGAGAACAGAACTGTCCCTCCCCACCCCACCTCTGGAATTTGCCCAGAATTTATTTTTAACACAGCCTTCTGTGTGAACACTTGTGGTGGGATTCATATGACTTCATGCTGATCTCTGACTCTGAGCTAGCCTCATCCTGGCTGCACCAACAGCCATTTGGTGCAAGATGGCTATATACCAAAGGACCATTGAGAGAACAGACAGAACAATCTTCCCCATCCTGAACAAGGTGGCTAACATGGGACAGACCCAAAACATATCCCACACCACATATAGGAAATAAGCTTTGGGTAGCCACCTAGGATGGAGCTTCTCCTGCTGTCCAGTGGTAACTCGCTTGCCCTAGAGCATGACACGTCAAACAGGTCCCTAAGCTGGGCTTAAAATGGCCTTTAAAAAGCATGGAACCCCTTGCCAAGCTCTGTTTCATTTTGGTTTTGGATTGGGAGCGATGGGATAGAGCAGAAGCTGTGGCCCATCTGAGTGAAGACTTGAAGAGTGGGCTGCAACTTTCTGATATATCAAGATCTCAGGTATGGCTTGAAGCATGAGATCCTTTGGTGTAGACCTGATGGCCACCATCTCCCTTTGCTCAATGCTCCACATCAATTACAGTGCAGCGATGTAAAATGACTGATACTTTTAATACAAAGGGCCTGTCATTTATTTATTAGCTGGCAACAGGCCCTGCAGTCCAGGATGGATGCATTATAAATCAGCTGCATTTCTAACCATTAAAAATTCATCCAATTCATAATGTAGGATGCCTGTAATTTCCTTATTAGTGTTGAGTGTGAAAGATTTTTCTTTCTCCTCCCTTGGTTTTACTTTGCTTTGCTTTTTTCCCAAAGATCTTGCTCATCTGAGGATTAGCTTTGCTTAATCCTTCAAGAGGGAGGTGGAGGGGTGGGAAGGGCTGCTGGGGGAAGGGAGAGAAGGGTTGAAATCATTTTGTTACAGTGTTTTCTTCTAATTGCAAATTTGCCATTTATACTTAGGAGACTTAGCTGCCTTGTCTCCTAGTCACACATATGGGAGTGTGAAACTGCTCATCCTGAAGTGAAGAGATGCTTGAAGGGAAAAAAAAAGAAGATCCCTTTTTCCTCACAAAGAGAAAAATGGAGGCCTGGTGGTGGGACAGGGAAGGATGATGTAAAATCTGTTGAAATGTATTAGCAAGACAAGAAAAGGTGTCCAAGCACGATCAAATGGTACATTTCAAATAGATCAACCATTTATATGTATAAAAATAGGTAGGCACAGTAACCTTCAGACTCAGTGCTCCAATTCATTGAGTAAAAATAGGTTAGTAGGGCTGAAAGAAAGGTGTGACATTTTTGCAGACCCACAACCATGACAGAGAACCACAGATACTGCTGCAACATCATCAGCAAATGGGGACTTGGAACTAATATCAGGAGAAGCCAAGCCTATACGAAGGTTAAGTCATAGCTTAGTTTGAGTACTGCATCCCATATTCACCATGCTTAGCTGCAGACAACAGGATTCAATTATTAATATATGCACAGAAATTTTCATGCTTTCACTGAGTCTCAATTTGCTCCTGTCTTTTAAACAAGCCTATCTAGGTAGGGGCAGGAATAAGTGGCCTGAAAAAACAAGATTTGAGCAGGTTTCAGCATTAGGTAACTTGCAGTCTGTTTAGGCATGAGCGTGGAGGGATCTAAAAATGGATTATGCCATAAAGCCTGCCTTAATGGAAGACAAGCCCAGGCACCAAGAGCAAACCTTCCACGCTGTGAATTCCATGTCCTTTTCACCTCCAGACACTTGCACACAAATCTTACATCAGCTACAGATGGAAATGGGTTTTCTGAGTTCTCGGCCAGGTCTGTTGGCTTCAGCAAATCACACCAAGTTCAACGAGGTTGTGATGCAACCGTGGTGCAGGACAGCTGGTTCAGGTCAGAGCTTCAGCAGTACACCAGCAGGATTGGTGCTTCCATTAGCATCCTCCTCCTGCTCCATCCCATCGACCCCACTGGCAGTGACTCCACTCCCTGTCTGCACCCACCACCAATGAGAGCAAGACAGCCAGAAGGATGCCGAGGCAGACTAGGAAGGTTCAGCAACCAAAAATGACAGATTCTGTGGTTTTGTTGTGTGATACATGAAGCAATTGAGCTCCACTCTGCACAGATCTGTGCTGCTCCCCTGCCCCGTGCTGTTGGGAGGCACGAGCCATCGCTGCCTGCCCACAACATCTCCCCAGAGCCAGCCACCACACGAGCCTGGGACACAAAAGCCTCCTTTGACATGAGAAGCTCTTTAGGCAGAGTATCTTTTTACGTGGGTCTTTCCCCAGCTTTCAGGACTGAACGGGGTATTTTTGGGCTGTTTAGCCCAAAAGCAAGACTCAAGGCAGGTTTTTTTTTTAAACTCTTACTGACGTACAGCTTCTCTGCCAGATCCTGGGCTGTACTTCTTGTCCCACAGGGCAGCACTGCTAATAATGTTCCTGCTGTATGTGCAGTCATGCAAAGCTGCTCCAACTCCTAAACAATAGCAGCTATTTTTAATTAGGAATTGTAATTTAAGCAGACAGTGAACAAACAATGAGAGCCTAAAATCTTCTAACCAGAGAGACAGCTCCAGGCTGACCACAGTGAGTCCCCACACACTTCTGAGAGCTGGATTTTAAACCTGAAAGCCAGCCTGGTCAGACTAGAAAGTCATAACACAATGCCTTTCCAAACTCTGGGAGATCCTGAGGCCTTCAGGGGTACCCCACAGCCAGGTACCATGGGCACATCCCCCTCAACCCACAAACCCCAGCCTCCAGACACTTTCTCAGCAGCCAAGCATTATAAGCCACAGTAAACTCATTAAAAAGCAAGGCACGTGTTTAACTGATGGCCAAAAGAAATCAGTACCACAACTCTGCCCACGCACACATCCACACACCCCAGCCATTCTTAAAGTGACCCACTGCAAAATTCACACCACCAATGAACCTTTACAAAAAGACCCTTGGAACTGCCTTCGTGACCTTTGGGCATCAGGGCTGCCCAGGTTTCTAACAGCCTCAGGTCATGCACTGTGTCACTACCTCTTGTCTTACAGGGAGAAGCCAGGGGTATGAGGAGCACTGATTGATGAAGAGAGCCCTCCTTCCTCTGGCATGGGCACACCCTTCAGGTTTAAGAGCACCATGGAGTCAAGAGCACTACAAGCACAACTGGACAGGGAGAAACACCAACACCTGGGTATGCAGGCAATACTGCAGGGAATGTAAACCTGATTTATCCTTATTTTATCCTACTCCTCTCCCCCTGTGACAACGAGCCTTTACTCATACTTGACCATGGGTGAAAAACACACCCGTGCTGCCAAGCCTTGAACACCCATTAAAATTGAAGATGTGACCATCTTTGATGGCTTCAGGCAACCCCTGGCAGGGAAACTCCCTGCTCAGGAGTGTTAGAATCATAGAATCATAGAATCATAGGGGTTGGAAGGGGCCTCGAAAGATCATCTAGTCCAACCCCCCTGCCAGAGCAGGGTCACCTAGAGTACATCACACAGGAAGGCATCCAGGCGGGTTTTGAATGACTCCAGTGCAGGAGACTCCACAACCTCTCTGGGCAGCCTGTTCCAGTGCTCCGGCACCCTCACAGGGAAAAAATTTTTCCTGATATTCACCTTGAACCTCCTATGCTCCAATTGGCACCCATTACCCCTTGTCCTATCACAGGTCAACACTGAAAAAAGCTTAATTCCATCTTCCTGACACTCACTCTTTATATATTTGTAAACATTGATGAGATCACCCCTCAGTCTCCTTTTCTCCAGGCTAAAGAGACCCAGCTCCCTCAGCCTTTCCTCATAAGGGAGATGCTCCACTCCCCTCATCATCTTTGTATCATCCCTGGCTTTGCTGAGAAAAGTCAGAACTGTGAGGGCACTGCGCAGCAATCCATGGGTGCTTTGGCAGCAGGAAGTGGAGGTGACTGGTGTGAGGTGTTGCTGTGCAGGAAGATGTGTCACAGGGAAGGAAGAAGAGATGATTCAGCAAGGGTTTTATACCACATCCGTCCCATGGTGCATAGGTGAGAGGATGAGGAACGTGTGCCCACATACAGAGGGATGGTAGTGCCTGTGGGTCAGGCTGAGGGATCCTGAAAGAGCAGGGGAAGGGTGTGTGAGCCCCTGTATGAGATGAGCAGGGGCTTGGATGCAAGATAGACTATCAGGAGTGCATATACACATCCTCTGGGACATGGTGCCCATTTTGGGCAGTCTGGTCCAACCCATTTGATGCAGGGATGAGGCTGCAAGGCAGTGAGAAGAGCCTGCTTGTGTTAGAGCTGCTCCAAATCCAGGAGGAAAGCAGCTCAGGGCCTCCACTCTTCTGGCTTTTTCAGTGCTTGGCAGTTGAAACATCATGGGCTCCCTTTCCAAAAGCACTCCAGATGAGACAGCCTTGCTTGCTGCCCCCACAGACACTGGCATTTAAAGGGTCCAGAGGAGATGTTTTTAGGCCAGAGGAGCAGGCAGCGTTTTGTATAAGGAAACACTTCTCTGTCCACTCCTTGATGTCCGTATCCATGAGTATTTCCATCACCAGGACTGCTTTTCCAGAGGCCAAGATGATCATTACTCCAAAGATGAACTTGTTAATCATGAGGTTTCAATTTCAAGTACAGGTGTGAGAAGTGGTGTAGGAACTCCAGCTCTGCAAATGCAGGTTGGTCTTCTGGGTTCTGGAAAATGGGAATATTTCTTCTATTTGCTCTGTCAGGATGAAAGAAGCAGTAATTTTTTGTGGCTCACAGTTTTCTTTAGTTACATGCAGCATCTGCTCTGGAAGTAGCCAGCCAGAGCCTGCAGGGTTTCTTCAACATCAGAATCTTTTGTAGGACATGCACATCAGCACTTGGAGCTCAGAGCAGTTTCTGTGAGAGGCAACTGCAGACCAGAAGGAAGGGAAATTTGGAGGCAAAAGGTCGTTGTAACAAACTCCAATGCCTTCCACCTGCTAGCAGCCAAGTGTAGAAGTCAGGGCTTTTATACAGACCCAAGCCACAAACCCAGGCTTTGCTAGGACAAATGAGGAGACATAAAATAGAACAGCAAACCACACCACTTACTATGTAACTACTCATAGGTCCTCATCAAATCTTCTATATGTATCTCATATGGTTGACTGGCAAGGTCAAGACCATAAGACCAGGAGGAGCAGCGGTGCAGAAGAAACTCAACCCAAAAGTTCCTACTTTGAAAAACAAATGGGCATAGGGTCCTGCTGGAGAAGAGGCTGGGGCTTTCATGTTAGAGTGGAAAAGAGAAGTTTGGAAAAACAGCAGAGACCTGTGAGAAGAAGCGAGACCTGTACAACCCACCTCCAGGCTGGGCACAGGGCAGCAGAGTGCTGCTGCCACTTCACACTGGGTTCTATTATATTGCATGGAAATCATATTTGACAAATCCTCTTTTTTTTTTTTTTTTCCCTCCAGGGGTAAAAGAAAAGAAAAAGAAAAGTTTCCCTTTTTCCACTACCAAGAGTTTCTGTTTTCTTCAGCCAAATGAAGCTGCAAGTAGTTATGGCTTTATTTTCATGTTGTTGTGTTTGATGAAAATGGGAACATGAGCCGATCAAAAATAGCAATGCTGAATACTTTTTAGCTTCCCATGCCCAGGAAGAACAAAACACAGTAGGCAAACAAAAAGACCAGACAGTGGTAAGGGTAAATATCCTTACCATTTTCGTTTTCAAGACCTGTTCGAAACAAAGGTAAGGAAAACTGTTTGTTTAAAAAGTATGAATTTTGAAATGACCACAATGTTCCTTTTAAATGGCACTGAAATAGAAGATAAAGACAGGGTACTGAGTGAAAGAGTGCTGATGGTGCTTTTATTGTGTGATTTGCCTTGTTTTTTTTCTGAAGTACTTCTTTTTAGCCGATTACCATGTATTTACAGTTGGTGTAATTATATCTAATTACTTAATTAGCATGAATACATGTAATTACTAACTTTGAATATGTAATTATGTCAGGGCAGCCTGTAATAAATGAGGTTGAAAAAAACCCTCATTAGGACTCTATGGAAGGATGGCTGCTCCACCCATGTGGAGAATGAATCCTAGTCCCCAGACTACACCAGTCCCAGAAGAGGAAAAGCCAGCCAGCTCCAGTCGTGTCTGGCAACAACCTCCACCAAAATCAAACCACTTGCCCAAAAAGTTTAGTTTCACACCACTGGTGGGAACTCTGCATCCACTGATGGGAGACAGATGGGGATCTACAAATGATCTGCCCCCCAGATTAATTTTTTTCCATCAAGGTTTGGATTTTCTTCCTCTGATTTGTGTCATACAGACAGAAGAATTCTGCTGCCCAACAAGAAATATAAGAGAATAACTGCAAAACTGTGCTGTGGCATATGAGTAAAGCTTAAGAGATCAGATCCAAGAACTAATCTGCATCTGATGCGTTGTGTTAATAATTAATTACTACTATTAAAGTAAAACAACCTTCCAAAATGTTTATTCTGAAAAATTACCAGTCTTGCACCACAAAAATCTCCACCTACTCATAATTATCCATTTTGCAAATCCGAATCCTGAACATCAGGAGACAGAGCTAAGGTTAAAAGTTGCTGTACACGTATGAAAACTATGTCCTAGCAACATCTTCATGAACTTATTTCAAGCCAATGCTCCCTTTTCTTCCACTGATCAGGAGATATCTGTTGCAATGAGCTGACTTTTCTTGCCCAAACAGTCTGATACTCATATTGACACAAATGAGGGTTGACTGGATCATGTTTTGCCTTACCAAAAAACCTGACCATAAGATTGAGCCATGTGGTCCTACTCTGTATCTCCTCATCACATATTCTGTCCACAGTGCTTGCTCCACAAGTCCTGCTCTTCTCCTCTCATCTGTTTATTTCCAAATATAGAGAGGTGCAAACTCATTGCAACCCCTTGCTCCTCGTGCTGATGTCTGCCAAGCAGATATGCCACTTGGTTTCTGTTTCATGTGCAAAAGATCAGGAGTAAAAGAAAAGAAAAAACAGCAGCTATTTCAGCTTATTCCTCTGAAATTGATTTGTGGTTGGACTGTCCCCATTGCCAAGCTCTTTGTTTAATTCTCCAGGTAGGGCTGAGGATGGTTGAAAGGATTGATTGCAAACCCCAGCACTTCCCAGCATGTCTTGGAGTTACAGCATAAAGATGGAGAGAGAATCTTCTTAAAGACTCAGTGCTTCATCACAAGACAGCAAAGTGGTGAAGTTTCTTCCATGGCTCTTTGAGAAGCCCTCAGCCAGGAAGGAAGAGAGCTCCCTGAGCCAAGCTTGTCCCTCCTGCTGCTCTAAATCAGGCAGAAGCAGAAAGGGATAAGAAAACCATAAAAATCCCAGGAAGTCAGAGCTGAGAACTGGCTCCTGCGCCCTCCATTCCATCACCATGAGGACGGCACGTCCCCAGCAAGGAACACATCTCCATCTCCTTGAGGACAGGTCATCCTTGAGAAGAACCCACAGGACAGGATGGCACAGCAGGAGCGAGGGGCTGCGGCTTCGTAGGCAGGGAGCTGCTCTCCATATTTCAGCTGCAATTCCATTATGCAGAGCTAAGTGACTGGGAATAAACATCCGTCATCCCTGCGTGATAAGCGATGTTTGCTAGTATAGAGGGTGACAGAAATCTATATCACATCAATGTACTATTAATACTGCATTAAGCATATAGAGTTTGCTCTCCCCGTTGCAGCACAATAATGGGTATCGGCATGTCCTCAACCTAGACAACATCCAAGAGCACAGGAATACTTGCAGGAGGAAGGAAGGAGAAAAGCTTTGTGATGGAGAGAGAAATTGCTCGCTGAAGATGCTGCTTTAGCAACACTTGAGTGCAAAGAAGAGATGCTGGGTGCCACGGAGCACCTTTGCTTCCAGCTGGACAGCAGTTCTGTGGGAGGTGGGTCGCCAGAGAGAGATGACAGCTTGCAGCAATACAGGCTCAGCTGCACATCCAGGCACTCCCCAACTCAGAGGAGTTCATCTCTCTATGGGCAACAGCAAATGAAGAAGTGTTTGTGTCCAAGCTCTGCACAGGGGTAAAAAAAAAACCCTCCAGCATGAAAACCACGGGGAGAATGGGAGCAACAAATATTCTCCAGCTCAGGTTTAAGTGGAGCAGAGCATATCAGATCAAACAAACCCCTTACAGCAAAAGCTCCCCAAAGCATGGTTAATTTAAAAGGTGAATCATGAAAGTTTCCAGCCTCAAGCAAAGCCACCACTGAAGTCAGAAGTTTTGCCCAAGTAAAGTCCTGGGGACCAAAATACAATACACACACCAAATCCAACCCTGCCTGAGGTCTCAAAGCCTGGGGTTTGCCTCATAAATGACAGGCAAATCTAAAAATACAAGGGCTTTCAGCCTGCCAGCATCCAGCTGTGGTTTGCTTCTTTTTAGCACCCAAAAGGAGTGCCTGTGTGAGGGGTTTGGTTTCAGCCCCGCTGCCTTGCAGCCCTGGGAAACCTGGACCTCAGAGGTGGTGATTTACTCTGGACTTCCAAGTGTGCACAGTTGGCACCAATGCTGCATTTCACCCCCCTGACACCTTCCGTGGGAGAAGTGGCTGCAGATGCCACCCCCAAGCATCTCTGTGAAGCCTTCAGATCCTAATTTAGTAGCTCCATGATATTGAGAGGCCAAATCCTGCCGTGAGCAACTTCCCCTGCAACTTGCCCAGCTCTGACAAGCCCCACAGGACAAATGCTCCAAGCATAACTCGGTCCTTTGAGGTTTAAGCTCTGCCACTGCCCAGCTACATCAGCACCCACATCTTGCAATGGTCGGCGCAGAAATTAAAGAGATTGGAGAGAGCACAGGAGGGGAAGGAAAAAAAAAATGGAGTGAGAGAGCCACCTCATCTCAAGCCATCACTTTGTAAATCATTTTGAGATGAGGTGCTATAAGAAATGTAAAATATGTAATTAACGGCACAGAAAAACCACGCTACATCCAGCTTCTCCTCTCCTGCCTAGTCACCCTCCTCCTCCCCTCTCCACAAGGAGCCACAATTTAGCAGAGGAAGCTGAGCACCGATGGGAAGCTGGGTGCACTCCCTGGACACAACCCATTGCTCCAAGCCCAGCACAGGGACATTGGCCCTGGCGTGGGCTCTCACAGTGCCCAGGAGGGGCTGCCCCAGGGACATCTCCACAGCTGCAGGTCCCCATCCCTGCCCAGAGGAGTGGTGGCCAGGGAGCAGCATGCCCCTGCCGATGCCCAATGCTGAAAGAGTTTCCCAAGGCTGGGAGATCAGCCTCCTGCCCATTGCCAGGGGCTGAGGTAGGTCTCTTGCACTCATCAGGCAGCAGAAGCCAAGAGGAGAGCAGAGGCGACTTCAGTGCAGCACACCCTGCTTCTACCTGTGCCACAGTGACAGGACAAGTTGGGGGCTTTTCCATCTTTTTTCTTTTTCCCAGCATTTTTAATTTTTCAGTTCTACCTGGAACCAAGACACACCAAAAGGATGAGCAATAGCAGGAGAGGAACGTTATCTGAACCTCCTGCATTGCCCAGTTTGCATCTCAGAGCTGGTAAAAGGCCTGGGAGAACTCAACTACTGGCTGCAAGCAGCGTGACACGGAGGCTGCAACTCAGCACTCACATGAGAAGCAGTGCAGGACTCCCAGGAAAGCATCCTTTTACCCAGCACTTTCCTTGGACACTCCAAATTTAGGAAGACAAAATGGAGAGGACCACTCAAACACCACCTGCTAGTCTAATAAGCCCAGCTCACAACCCAGATTTACACAGGAAAGATGCAAAAGCTTTACAGAAGCCCATGAAAAAATGGGCTTCTGTCATCCTGTTCTTTATCTCCATGCATCTTCTCAACCTTATGGCTGCATGCCCTGAGCTTCTCCCTGGCCCAGTGCAGAGCCAAGAAGAGAGGCCCATGGCTGGGAAACTGCTGGAGGAGGAAGGGGAAGCAGGTCCTTTCCCCAGCCAGGCAGGGGTCACATCCATCCTCCTGCTCTCATGCAGCTCTTGCTCACGCCTGGGACCTGACGCTCAGAGCCCAGCTTCAAATGGCACTTTCAGGCAAAGGGCTAAGGTGACTGGTGGGTGGCGGAGGGAGGGTGAAGGGAGGTGAAAGTGAGGGTGGAAAGTTTTCTCTAGAAGCACCTACATGTATGTTGTGATTTCTGAGAACCTGAGATTCACTTTGGTTTCTGGACCATACCAAGACCCACTCTCAAAAACCTCCTTCTCTTCTTCCTCATCCTCTTAACCTCTGCCTCCTTACCCTCCTTCCCCCGTCCCCCAACCCATCCCCCGGTCCTCGCAGGGGCTGCAGCCGGGTCGGGCACTCACACGTGTCTGGCTTGTGGCAGTTGTGCCCCTGTCGGAAGTACTGGGGGTTCTCGATGACAGGAATACGGGTCATGCCGATCACCACCGTGTCCGGGCCGGCGTCCAGGGACGAGGGCGTCGTGATGCCGTGGTTGATGTGGTGGAGGGGACTGGCTGAATCCTCCTCTCCGCTGATCACTGCCACGGGACCTGCAAACACCACACACAACCATCAGGTACAACAGGGGGCGGGGGACCCACGAGCCCTGCCGACTGCTTGAGTCGGTCCACGTGCCTCCCACAGCACCCACTTAGGCATCAGTGTTTACCTCCATGGACTAGGTCCCCAAAACACCAGCATGCCCAAATGCACCCACAACGATCTCCCTCCTACAGCCAGCCAGCAACCGTGCTCCAGCTCCTCAGCCTCCTGCCCCAGTGTAATGGTTTGAAACCTGCTGCCCCTGGTGGGTGGAGATTTGAAACCCTAAAACAGGTACAAGCCTGAACAAAACGGGTGTACACCTGTCCTATTCCCACTCCCCTTTTTCCTGTCTTCGGGATTTCCTGCCAAGGTCTATAAAAAGGGGAGAAAGGCACGCCTCCTCTCTTCCTCTTCTCTCTTCCTCTTGCTCCTTTGACCTTCTACCTGGGCACACGCTGCTCTGCTGCTCCCTGTGCTACACGTGGCCGTGGCCATCTTGGAGACCTGGGCCTGATCTACAGACTCTTCCCTGCCTCCATCCACGTCCAAGGATTGTGCATCCAGCTTCAATCCACCTCAATCCAGCGAGATCCAGCACCGGGGAGCCTCAGCACAGCATTTGGGTTTTGTATATTTGGAAGTTTAATCTTCCTTGCCTGGTTGTTCCTACAACCCCCCTTCCCTGTTAAACCCCTACCCTTCTTCCCTTCTGTACCCTGTTACACCCCTTCCCTTCTTCCTTTCTGTTCCCTGCTAAATAATATATTTCATTTTGTTAATCTTCAATTTGGTGCAAGGTTTTCATTCCCCCTGCCTTCCTTATTTACCTCTCTACCTGGGAAACTGAGGGATAAGGGAGGTGGGACACAGTTCTGCCTTCTAACCGGGACAGAACACCCAGACATCACTCTACACCCAAGTGCCTGTGCCCAAGAGCATCACTGCTCTAATCTTGCTCTAACCAATAGCAGGCTGATTCCCATAGGTAAAATACAGCAATGAAGGAAAGAACATCCACACCTGAGAGCCAAGGCCTGCTTCCCACACAGAGCTATTTCACAATACTCAGCTCTATCCCAGTTTTTGGCTTAGGCTTTATTTTATTTTTAGACCTTCTAACTTCAGCCTTTTCTATTAGCTGCCAAAGCTAGAAATCCCAGGGGACATCAGCTCTTAATACATTATTCCCTGCTTCCACTTATTCTCGCCTGTACTAAGGTCCGACCTGCCAGCCAACATCACAAACACCTCCATCATGACATGAAACCCTTTAATCCATGCTGCAGCCTTTCATGCTGTGTAAATATAGGATCCTGAGGAGCTGAGCAAGGTGGGGACCACACTGCAACCTTCCATGAAGACATCCCTTATACATTCACATGAGAATAAAAAACACACTCAACTAGAGATGCTCCTTTTCTCCTACCTGGATGCTACCAGAAGCTCAAGCAAAAATGAGCAGAGATGTTGCACTGAGGTTTCAAACCTATTCAGAGAAGCCTGTCTTTTACACACATGACACAGAAAATGCCTGTTTCCACTAGTAATCTACTTCTAATTGCACAATTACTTTTTTATGGAGCACTAGCAACAAAGAGAGGCGTCTTCAAGTCATTTTACTCTCTGGAGCTTCTGGGAGGACAGAGCTCCATGCAGTCATTCTGCCCGCATTAATCTAGTCCAAAGGTGCTCATTCTGGGAGCTTCAAGTATTGTTTGTTCTTCCAAGAGGGATATAATAAAGTTATTGTGTAATTAGCAGAGTCCTGGCAGCCGTGACAGGTGTTTTAGTCACCAGGTAAAAAAGTCTCTCCCTTTATTCTGAATTCCTTCTGGCAGATTCTGGCTTCTTTTTTTACACTACTCCCCAAGCCCACGTGACTTCCAGCTTTTGAGACACAAAGGCAAAATCCAGCTCTTTCTGCAGGATGCCTCTGCTGGGACTAGGCACATTGTTTTTCTCCAAACACAAAAAGCAAGCAGGCAATTTATGTCTGAGTGACTTTTGGTCTTTCACGACGTCAACTTTTTGCATGCAAACCAGGAAGACTGGGCTTTGCACAGGTTCCTTCAGCCATACCCTGCACTGCTGGCCAGCCCTGCCGTGGTGGGAAGGACAGACCTTTGTGTTTCAAGGTGCAGTTCACAAAAGTCATAAAACTATCAGCTGGTACAGACTGGTGTAAATAATTCAACAAGAGACTGTAAAGATCTCCCTTGCAGTGGAACAGTGGGAGAGTCAATTAAGGGCTTATTGCTTTCTCTAAGCAGCTAAGGTGTTGCTTCAAGAGAAGGTACAAAATCAGGCAGTGGGGTGTGAAAGACCCCTCTAGTGAATGATGTGAAGGAAGTCTTTGTGGTCCTCTGTTTTGAGAGCAGAAACCCCTCCTTTGTGACAAGGAGCAGAGGACATCTCCAGCACAAGTACTGGAAAGAGGTGGTTTTATGCAGTAGCTGTTTCTGTGAATAATTCAGCCTGTGCTATGGGCAAACATACTGTGGATATTAACTATAGAAAGAGTCAATCTGTTCATACTTTAAGAAGCCTTTGTATGTTCTGAGCATTGAACGTGTCACATCTATACTGAGAGCTATCAGTGGCATGCCTTCCATCCAAGCAAGGGGCTCACGAGCCAGCAGCATCCACACAACCTGTAAGGACAGAGTTTAGCTGCTCTCCATGCTAAGCCCATACAGTTTTCCTGCCAGAGAAGCAGTGTCAGCAGCAACAGTGGAGCCACAAAGCAGCAGGGAAAGGATAGAGAGATATTAAGGATGCCCCAGGGCTATCTCTGGGCAAAGAGAGGGTCAGCCCCTGCTCCAGCCCAGCAGTACAGCCACTGCCAACTCGCTCCTTTGTGATGCCAGCGGGAGAGTCAACCACAACGACCAGAAAATTAGGATCCAAATGAATCTGATGTTAACCAAGGAGCAGTGAGGGAACCTGAAAACGTTGCTTTTGGAAACGTCACAAGAAGCAACGCTGGTTTTCCTCCCCTCCCACATTTCCTCTACAGCCAACTCATCTTTTCCCAAGAAAGATGCTTCATTCAAACACCACCATTCCCAGCCACAACTTCACCCTCTTTTCTCCTCTAGCCTCTCAGTCGGGCTGTGCTCTATCCATGCCAGCAATGCTCCAACTCTTCTTGCTTTGAATCCATCCTGATATTATCATCTCTGCAAATACTGAGCACGTACCCTTCCAGATTGCCCCAAATATTCTGCGTTACAGAAAATCTCCCATTGGTCTCTACCCTGTGACTAGATGGGAATTTGGCTTGGTGTTTCCCCTCATCTCCTTGTTTATGTGGAAGCTCTGTGAAATAAGATGTATCTTTTCATCTGTATCTGTGAATCACCTGGTGCATTTGCTGTGTTACACGGCCAACTTGTTACTTAAGAAAAATAAAACAAATAATAACAAATATCTTAGGCAGACCCTGTTTGTGTGATTATATCATAATGGTAAATTATTTATCAAGGCTGAGAGCTATATTTTCTGATAAAAAAATAGGCTCAGGAATATAGGATATTTTATAAATAACCACAGATTAGAGAAGATAATGGTCATTTCATACACATCCATAACAGAACGAATGCTCCAAGGCAGATGGGTGAAGAAACAACAAAACTCCATGTTGCTATCACAGTAACCTCTCCAAAGCAACAAAAATGATCGAATGTGCAGAAAACATGACCTCCAAGGGAAACCTGAAAGAATTATGCTTTGTGTTGAGAGGAGAAGACTGAAGGGACACATGATAACAGCCTTCAAATATGTGAAAGGTTGCAGCAAAGAGAAATATAATAGCTGTTCTCCATGTCCACTGGGGATAAAACAAGAAATAATAGGTTTAAATTGCACTGAGGGAGATTAGAGTTGGAATGTTTTCCCTAATGCCCAGCAGTACGGATGGCTGAGCCCTGGAATAGATAACCCAGGGATGCTGCAGGGGCTCAGCCACTGCCAGCCTGAGAAGGGAAAGGTTAAAGACTCTTGAGGACTGCTTAGCTACAGGGCCTGGCACTGCTCAGAGCCCTCCCAAGCTGCAGCACTTTTACCTGCAACCAAGCAGTCCTAAGCAAGGAATGCCACTCCCTTTTGGTGCTCCCAAAGAAACTCCAAGCAGGGACCTCACCCAGTGCTGCAGACCAGGTTTGAGCAGCTTCTGAGGCACTGTGGGTGCAGCACTGGATCGAGGTGGGGCCATGGTCTCTCCAAAGTGTTTTCAGAAAGGATAACTCCATCTATGCCCCACGCTCAGGACAAAACTGGAGTTTGCTGAAGCAGAGTGATGAGGTGAGTGCTCAGGGCTGCAGGGCAGTCCCCTGTCACCACCCATGTGCTCAGGAGCTGTCACTCAGAGCATCATTTTTTGATAAAAAAGGTTAACTGCAAGAGCTAATTATGCCATCCACATTTGCCTGGGTAATATAAAGGAGCCATATAATTAATCTGCTTAATTAGCAACTGTATATGACCCATAACTGGAAAAAAAAAAAAGTTCTCCTTAAAGTGGGCCACTATGCATCATATAGCAAGTGCTGAAGCAGACCTCATTACACCCCAGTATACATTACACATAAAATCCCTTCCTTCTCTCACTTCAGACCTTTCTTGGCACTTACATAATTCCCTGATCTTAATGTTAAATGTTGCTCTTCAAAGGACCACGTCACTGACTGTCAAGGAGGTAATTCCAAGGCAGGATCTCTCAAGCCTAGCTTTACAAGTCAGATCTATACATACATACACAATGATTATTTCTCATGCAGATAGAAAAACTAACCCCAAACTTCAGCTTATCAGGAAAACAAACAAATAAAAAAAAAAAGAGTTTAAAAAATTCCAACCTTTTGCTGGAGCTGAAATCAAACCATCCCCCCGGGCTGATCTCTGCACCAGCACGGAAGGGAACTGAAACTCATAAAACAATAAGTGAAAGCACAACAAATACAATTAAAAATCTAGCTGTGCTCAGAGCGAGATTGCATTTACTGTCTCATAAAGAGAGTCTCGTCCTGTCAGGCAAACAAAAGGAAATCAATTTCTTAATTTTTATTGGCAGATGTGGGCAGGAGGCCAAGTCAGTGCTCAGCGCCTGCGTGGGACCTGCTTGGAGCCAGACTGCTCTGGGCTCCAGCCTGTCCCTTGCCCTCCTGCAGCCAGGATCTCCTCATCCCCAAGGTCACTGATCCCAGCCACTGGATGGTCCATCATGTGGTGCCTCTTCCCCTGAACTACAGCAGCCCCCCACTTGTACAAAACTCTGGGCTCTAACTGGAGACCCTCCTAATTCCAGCTCCCTGTGCACTTGCATTGCCACCACCACCATCAGGTCCAAGCAGTTTTTCCCACACCCATACAGCTTAGTTCTGTCTCCCTGCCCCAAATTCACCCCGAATTATCCCTGCATCTTTGCATGATCCCTGCAACACACTGTGGGAGCTGGAGGGCAGTGCTGTGGAGGATGGCCCACGCAGCACAGCTCTTGCTTGAACTACACTGTAGCCAGCTGCAGAGCTTGCTGACCCCTCCTTTGCCACAGCCCATGGGTTCTAGACTC
>NW_008631421.1:0-14726 GCF_000691845.1 Merops nubicus | reverse complement strand
CCTCTCCTTGCAGCCACGTGCTGGGTTTTGTTTGGACCCCAAGCCTTTTCCTCGGCACCGCCTCCCCCTGCTGGGACACTTCCTGGTCACTCAGGTAGATAGGCAACCTCAGCCTGCTGCCCCTCCTCCCCTCTGTAGGAGCCCTTGAGCAGGTAGCCCCCCCTTCACCTGAACAAAGGCCAAAATGAGTTCCCAGAGCAGCGGGGTGGCTCTCCCGCAGCCTCCTCTCCTTGCAGCCACGTGCTGGGTTAGGGAAAGGACAGATCCATGTAATAAAGCCAAAAGTATGAATTTGAATAGTGAAGAAAATAAGGTTATTTATACTTCTACTCTGCTGGAAGGATTTTTAGGAATGACTGGTGTTTATCAAATCAGATTTGTCAGCACTTTCAAACTAAGAAAGTTTTATGCTTCTTGAAGTTCAGCTATGATCTCCTGAATGTTTATGAATCACTTATGTTATCTATTTTAAACCTAATGCGTAAAGTGGTTCTCATTAGTCAATGTTCAAATTCACATGGAAACTTATTTCTTGCCCTTCTGTAATTACAAGACTCTTATCCCTCTGTGCTCAAAAGCACCATCTTCAGGCCCATTTCTCGGACTGGAAAGAATGAATTGGATTTTGTTGGTTTGGACCCAAAATGGCCAACGGCACAAGTGGCTCTGCAGTGTTCTCTGACATGACATCTTAGTGTATACAGAAGCAGACACCAAAAAGATCTTGCAACATAATTAATTCCATTGGTGACAAAAACGAAATGAGATACAATTGATTTTTATAAGATGAAAGCTAGCAAAGCTATGAAAGTAAGGACTACTATACAAGGAAAGCCTTTCACAGAGTTTTAGGCAGGTAAAGACACCTGAACTAACATATACAATATTTATTGCAGTGAAATGCTTTTAATGCACCAGTAGGGTAGAGTTAGTAGTGGTGTAGGACAGCTGTTGAGAAAGAAATATTTAGGAATTTGAGGCCAAACCCACACTATTCTTCATGGGCTACCACAGAATTATTTTGAGATGAACATTACACTTCAAGTTCACAGTTCCCTGGGCTGTTACTAAAATTATAGAGGTCCCTGAAGCAGGTCCCTCTCCACAATTCTGATATGGTTGTATTTTCATATCTCTTTAGTCAGTTGGTTATCGCAGTTTAGAATGATAGAAATCACTGAAAGAGACAAAATGAAATTTGCTTCAGAGGAATATACCTCTAGTTAAATTAATTTTCTTCCACTTACCAATAATATAAAAGACGGTACTGAAATCCTGCTATATTGTATGACTCAGGAGCCATTTTTGACTGCAGGAGACTAAACCAGTAAACCATAAAAATTTAGTCTCTGCTTCATTTCTGCTTTCTTTGTTGCGTCCGAGTTTAAATAAGAAAGTGTAAATACTGTTCCTGAAATAAAATCCTTACACAAAGAAAAGCCTCCAAGTCTCTGTTAAGTCTAACATCTACATGCAGTCACATGATTATTCAAAATTACTGAAGCAGCTGTGAATGCATATGAAATGAAAAACCTGTCTTATTTATGCTGAATATAAAATGTGCCTCTCTACTTGTTAAATACTTAGAGCCTTAATTGTCTACTTTTTCTCAATATTGTAATTAAATATATTTGAATTACCACTGGCAGAGTGTTTACTAATTGGCAGAGAGTGTTTGCTAAAACATGAAGTTATTGGCATCTCTTACGTAGGATAAAGCTCACGTGGAAATGTGAATCTTTTGAACAGGATGGTTATCTGCTGTCCTGATGGTGACAATCACTGTCTTCAGTGTGACAGTGACTCCATCTGGAATCACCGAGAGTCTCTGAAGCATTTTTTCCTGAATACTTACACCTAATTGACCCGTGGTTCTACGTGATCACTTCAGCACATGCATAATCTGTTGCTACTGATTACCAAAAAATATGTACAAACTATCACGTATCGTAGCTACGTGCAAAGGATTGTCCTACGTGACCAATTCTTCATCTACAAAAGCAGTTTCTACTGACTAATTACAGGTCTATTAACCATGTATTGTTTAGCCAGTACTGTGATCAGCACTGTCTGAAGAAGTTTTGGGAATGACTGGGTTCTCCACCCAGGACATTAGTCACTATATTTAAACATAAAAATAGTGCCCAGCTGTTGAACTATATACTGCAGAACCTCCCTGTGGGAAGTTCTGGGTCTGCCTGAAATTCTAACCTGAAGCATTGTAAAGATTGGTCAAATACTTTGTTGTGAAGTTGACTAGGAATTCAGTAAAACATTTTGACTCAGATTAGCCTGTTGTCTCAAATCAGTCCACTGTTTCATCTATGCAGAAGGTAACTGTGGGATTCTTAGATCACACAGGGAATTAATGAGTAAGTGTGTTGGTTATGTCTGCAAGCACAGCCTTGATATCAAACCATATCAAAATTGTAACTATGACATCCTCCATAACTATAACATTAATTCCAGGGCTCGTACTACGCCAGCTCCCTACCACCTGTTTGTTGCATCCAAACTGGTCATTGCCAGTTAAAGGATGCTCCATGCTCCATGTGTAAGAGCTAGGTGAAGCCTATAACTTCTGAATTTACAGACACTCTAATGTCTAAGGGTTTGGTCTACCTCTTAGAAATCAAAATTCTAACCCTGAATCCAGATTATGAACAGCCATAAATCTGGAATGATAATATTTTTAGTTTTGGCTTGATCACTGGTAAAAGAGGAAGCAGTGAGAAAAATCCAGGTCCTTATCTGGTGTCTCAGATGTTTTGGTCTAGGACCTGCACTATACTTCACAAATAGAGGGCCTGCAACAATGTTTATCTTCATACATAACAATCTCTATATTCTGTATTAAGAAAGCAATAATAGTGGTATACACAGTTGAATCCTAATAATCTGCTTGAGATACAGTAAAACAAACTCAAAAGTTTTCTGAACTGTTCTTTTTCTTCTTTCTGATAGTGCTTAAATCAGCCTAGTTTTACTTTCAACCAGATCTCTTCTGTGTAATGATTTGCAGACTTTATCAAATAAACAGACAAATACAGTTGCTATAATGTCAGCTATTGGAATTTCATTAACAAACTAAGTCATTTGCTATCCTGAGTCGTTTACTACCCCTAGTATCCTACTATATTCATTTTAGATGCAATTTCTTTGAATTGCACGTTTACTTGTCTTAGACTGACCTACCACTCAAGTGAGAAACTACTCACCTGAGAAAAACTAATTTGATTTGGTGTGTGGTTCCTGAAGCATCACAGGTAGGGAAGTTCTCTTGTGTTAACTTTTTATTTGTTTGTTTGTTTGTTTTAATTTAGAGATGAGACTTAGTGTTTGTGAATCTTGTTTTGAACTCTTCTACCTACAACTGAAATGAAACAATGTTACTTGCTCAAATTGGCTGCTGCTTAAGACATATTACAGGCTGGTGCCATACAGAGGATGTCCCCTTTCTTATTGATGCTATTAATTTAAATTTGTTCTGATGGTATATAATAAAGAAATTTAGTCAGTTTTGTGATTGGATTTCTGATTTGCCTTTTTTTTTTTTTTCTTTTGTCTAAGTATTTCAGATATAACTAACACAAAACATTTATTTATTTATTAGTATTATTCGTGGGGTTTTTTGAAACATTTCCGACTATAGAAGAATAAGTAATAAAACTACCTTAATTCAAATTCAGGTCAATAAAAAAAGAAACTAATCTTATTACAAATTATATATGTAGTCTTAGGAAGAGCAAAGATTATTCTTTGGGGAAGACTGTATTATATGTCTTGAGATGTCCTTACATTTTCTCAGGAAATAATGCCTTTTTTTGGTATAAAAAGTACTCTTTAAAAATACAGAGTGTGGTAAAGAACCTTTTAGCAGTTTTCTCTTGCCCTCTAATGTCTCTAATTGACTAACTACTTTAACCCCACCTCATAAATGCAAGAATGATGCTGAAAAACTGGCAATGATTTTTCAAAAAAAAACAAATCAAGAGGAAGATGACTGTGATTAATCTTACTTACTGCCCCTTTCTCATCATGTCTGCAACCTGTATTTTCAAGTGTTTATATATTAAAGAGGGTCCCTGATGCTTACATTTGAACTGGGATCTAGTAGTAGTGAGGAGAAAGCACCAAGGTACTCAGATTTCTCTGTGAAATGCACAAGTCTGCAAAAAGCAGTTTCTCTTCTCCATGAACAGACAAATGCTGACATTGAGGCACATTGGTGCTTATTGGAATTCAAAACTTAAATGGTCTTTATGCTACCAAGTTGAAGTCAAAACAAAAGTTTCCTCTTCAAAAGTTCACACAGCTGTCCTCAAATTCCCATTCAATTCTGAAGTTGCACCTGAAGAACTAGGTTCAAAGATAGTCATATAAGTAAGCTATATATTCTCTATATATGGAAAACAATTTTCTTTTTCTGGACTGCTTAGTATAAAAAAGTCTCCACATTTTCTTCTAGTAGGACACACTTGTGATGTGCATAACAACAACTTTTGTAGAAAGATGCAAACACTTCCATTTGAACAAATTTGGTGCCTGGGAAAATAAATAAGATAAAACTTCAAGGCATAGTAGCCATCTCCATCCTTCAGGTGTGAAAAAATAGATTCAATATAGTAATAAAATAATAGATAAGAATTTTTTCACTTGTAGATTGATAAACAGCTAAGAGGAAACATGCAGGATGATAAGAAGCTTTCTTCTTTCAAGGCTTATAGAAATGGTTGCAATATATGACAGTATTAGAAGACATGCCTGCTATGTAATGTGTGAAGTTATGACCTTCATTCAGCAAAAATGAGTGCATATGGACACCTCTGAGCTGCTTGATCTTTGAACAAGGTTAACTGCTAACCCATGGAGTGTTCTGAAGTTGAGGTATTTAGGAGTTTACAAGTTTATAAGATTCAAAAGGAATATTCAGAGACAAAACAGAATCCAGAAAAAAGAGGAAGGAGTGAAGGCTGATACAGTGCTGATGTGGTGCTACAGCTTGGGGAATACTTAAGATTACTATTAATATTACACATTACTATTACTAATTTTTTTTTTTCTCAAAAGTGTTTCTTTTACATTATCACCTGTAGAAATGAAAGACAACAAGTAGAATGCAAGCATCTTTGATGCTATGCATTCCCCATATCATTGTGCAAAAAAAAAAAAAAAAAAGCCAAAATAAAGAAGTTATAACTCTATCCTCTGAACTCTATCAGGATGGAAATTCTGATTATCATTTTAACTAAAGGCTATGTTCTCATAGTGCATATGAAAAGGTCATAAAAAGCTGTTGATGAGACTTATGTTTTCTTTCCTTACTTGAAAATAGCAATGAAAGCAATATGCACACAGATTATTAACAGAAAATACCTTTTCCACTTTATGGCTAACACAATATGGAATGAGTAGCCATTTACTTGATGGCTGAAGATGGGAATGAATAAGTACAGGTCCTGCTTTTATTTAGCTTATCTATAGTATAGCATGAGGCAGCCAGAAAGACATTTAAGCAGATTACTGTTAGTATGTAGATATGTTTAAATTCCTTAACTACATTGTGCTAGATCAGGGTTTACTCTGTGATCCTTCCAGTGTGTATACTAACATAATAATAAATGTGCATGCAGGTAGAAATAACTAAGTCATCTAACTCAAGCAGATGAACCAAACTGCACAAGAGCTTTTCCATTATCTGAAATGAAAAGATACAGACTTTCTAACCTGGCAAATGTTAGTGTCAGAAGGTGTTATAAATAGTGCAGATCTTTTTAATTGCTCAGATCTTGGCCAAAGACCTGAACTGAGCTTGACTTATCTATTCTGTTCTTCTTTAGGCATACTTATGAGAATACAGACAATTAAATGATCAAAGGAGAAAAAAATGATGAAGAGATCTTTTCTAGTCAGGTATTAAACTTCTAGGATGACCTTTACTTTCAAAACATTGACATTTTATATTAGATAGATGTCATGCTAGCCAAAGAGAATATGCCATTTTCAAACAGCAGAGAAGTCAAGATTAGTTTTTCAATCAAATAGACTTTATTTAGAGAAGAGATCTATGTGACTTCTCTTTGAAAGTACATAAAAATATTAATAAATACAGTATAGGCTACATCCTGTACTACCAAATTACCAAACCATATTCTTCCAAACTTATGGTCACTGCTGTTAATGGTGTTTATATACAGTGGTTTATACTGAAGATCTGGATGAAAATTTGTTTTTCCCAGGTATGGGTTTGCATTCTGGTTTTCTGGGTTAATCTGCATCTCATCAGGAATTACAGTCACTGGTAGCAGGGGTGGTTTAGGTACTGATAGAATGTTTTCCAGTCACAGAGAAGAGGGAAGAGAACCTAGACCTCCTTCATGCATTCTCTAATCCTTCAGGGTGTTAGTAGGACATCATTGTTGCTTACAATGAAAGTTTTTAGTAATGAAATAAACTTTTATTAAATCACATGTTCTGGCTATTTCAGTAAAGAGTACAAATAAAATTTAAACTCCATTATATCTAAGGTGGAGTTTTTAATTTTGATTGTTTGTTTTGTCTAATTCTGAAATTGGAGAATACTGGTTATTCATACAACCTTGTCTTCTGCTGACCAGTTGCCCAATATAGAATGACATTATCATTAACAGGCAGACCAGCAGCCAAACTCCTCCTTCCACTCCCACCCCACTCACCAGAGATCCAAAGTGCCAGACAGCCAGAGAGAGGAACAAGTCAATGCACCCATTCACAGCATATTGTGCAAAGAGGGGAGCAAGCGAGCTGACTCAGGA
Organism: Merops nubicus; assembly: GCF_000691845.1. Taxonomy (NCBI): domain Eukaryota; kingdom Metazoa; phylum Chordata; class Aves; order Coraciiformes; family Meropidae; genus Merops; species Merops nubicus. The sequence continues at coordinate 7,932 of NW_008631421.1, read as the reverse complement.
ACCATGCCAAGGAATGGAATCAGCCAGGCAAAGAGTTCAATTATGTAGTAGTTTCCCAGAGAGAGACTCATGATCTTAACCTACCGTCCTGCAAACGCCACTTGCTATGAAGTCAGGGAACCCATTCAATACAAACACACACCCCAATCATATCCACCACACAGAGAAGCATCTCATCTCCACTACAAGCAGAGTCAGTTCTTGTAGAGGTGGTTTCTTGCCCTGCCTCCAAGTTAATGTGGAAGGTGGAGGCGTCTGGTGGTGATCTCTTAATCAGTTCCCACCTGGCCAGACCCTGGGTGAAAACCAATCAGGAGGGTCTCTCTTGGCTGGTTATGGACATCATCCATATGCCAACCCTCACAGAGGGATGGAGGTTTAAACCCCAGCACTTTGCCTTGCTGTTATCATCTTTATTCTACTGAAACAAAACCTGTGAATGTACAATAATGCAAAGAAAAGGACCATTTTACTTTGAATGTTCTTTGTAAAAACTGTAGAAGGAAAAACCAATACCACACTTCTTTGAAATTCAGTTGCAAACACAGCAAGCTAATATGGTTTGGTTTCTCACTTACTTAAAGGAAACAGGTTTTGATCTGTAGCACCATATTGTCATCTAATCATCTCCTAAACAGAGGGAGGAAGTGTAACATTAGAGGAAAAGTTAAGTTGTACCATATCTTTAGAGTGTCTTGGAACACTAGGGAAATGTATTTCAGGGAAAGACTGTTGTAGGAAAAGAAGCTTCCTAATCAAATGAGTGTGGACAAATTAACTCATCCAATAACTGATATAACTTTTTACTTTTTTTTTTTTTTAAATCTGTAGATTGGACTGTGAAAACCAAGTCCAACAAAAATCTATTATAGAATATTAAAATGCAGAATGTGTGCACATAAGTCCCCTAAACTTTGTTATATTAAATGTCCAGTTCTTTGAACCTGGCATTTATACAAGCACTATCGAAAAGCCAAACAGTAGTGATAGAAATAACTTCACCAACAAGAAGCCCTTTCTGACAACTTATATCTATAAATACTTATGTGTTTAATGTGATTACTTAAGAAACAAGGTACCAGGAAATTGAGAGAAGGGTAAGATCTGGACAATGTCAACAAGAGAAAGGTGGCAGCTACTTTACTTCAAGAAATATGTGTGTGTGAAGGAATACCAAAAGTCACCTTAATGGAAATCAAGATACTTGTCTCCTGACCCATTGATAGTATCTCTCAAAAAGTTTTCTAACAATGTCAAGGAAAAGAAAACCCCCACAGTGTTATTAATATTTTCTCCTTAACAGAACTAGAATAATTTCAAAAATTATTTCCCTTGTGCCCTTATGCATAAGTGTGTGGTAAAGAGCCTAGTGAATCAGAAAGTGCAGGGCATGCAGGATAACAGGGATGAACATCATCTTAGTTAGGCGTCTGCGAAACTGTGGGGGAAGAAAATGCTTACTAAAGCTTTCTGAGATACTGTGCAGTTTGTTAATTCAGAAAACTAGTTTGGAGATTTGTTATTTTAATTTTATGCTTGTAATTTTCAAACGTAGACTGTCAGGTACAAGATGAAATCCATTACCAAGAAAAATGCAATGCTCAAGTGTTATGAAAGGTTATACATCACACACATTCTGGTATATAAAAACATTTGAGTAAAACCACTAGAACTTATGAAAAATCAAGCTATATCAAATTATGTGGAACTCTTACAAAGCATCATGAATGTAAAAAGGACAGGAAGCATGAGAGGAAACTGGTCAGGGAGGCTGTGTGGTCTATAAATGTAGTATCCTTAGAAACAGGATGGACAGTCACATATAGGGAATGGGTTAGATATGCCCTTCTATAGTTAGTAGTAAAATAAGAGACAAGTATTACTGATTATTTTGCCAGGACAAGTTCTGTCCTTGAAGTTTATTTGGGTGAACATCATATTCCGGCAGAGTTCCTCCCTGTAGAGACTTCCCCATGGGTTGCCTAGAGAACCTGACAAGGAGCTGGTGTGGCTCAAGGGTGCAAGAACTGTGGAGACCTCAGTGATTTGTTACTTTACCTCCTGTGACTGCAGGCTAAAACAGAAAAGTAAATGCAAGATATGTGCAACTGAAGGTCACTTCACGTTGGACAGACAACAAACAGTAAGAGAGCAGTTCTACTTCAGTTTGTCTCAAGACCTCTATCTTCAGGACTGTTTCTAAAGCAGACCCTATAATTTTGTAGGAAGCAAGGGTATGAGGACAAGATTTTTCAAACACCTCTGTTGTGTAATAAACAAAACTAATTACCTCTGATCCTAATACTTTGGAAAGCACTTGCCAGCTTTCTTAAATTAATTTTTAATGTACAAATTATGTTTGATGAGCCCAGTAAAAAACATAACTAATTCTGCATTTCAGGAGCAGGGAGAAGGGTCTTCCATTTTATTTGAAGGGATTCTGTATTATCAAAGTGAAGATATGTTACTTTAGGAGCTATTGTCTACAGTAATACATGTAGAGAAATTAAATTGTCCCAGGAAGTTCTAAACTATAAGAAATAAGTCCTTTTTTTACACTCAGGAGAAACTGTAAGTCAAAAGCATACTGCAAAATAACCCTAAATCTTCATGCTCCCTATTTGCCTCATGGTTGTTATCCAGTTTCTGATTCCTCCTCCTTATTCTTTAAATAGAGTTGTCCTGGGGAACAGACCATCTGCCTGACGTAAACTGCCCTGTTAATTCTCACCTGGCTACAACTGCAAAACAGATGAGAACAAGGAGAGTGAGTTAATGAATAAGTCCTGGTAAAGATCTCAGCAGGGTACTTCTTTAAATTCAGACCACGTTGGTAGTTAGTATGACAACAAGCTGTTACCACCTAATGATTTCAGTTCCTTAAATATAATGAGTCCCATGTTCTCAGTATGCTTTAGACTGGACAACTTAAATGACTGTTTTATTTCACAACCTCTGTTATATGTTGCAAAATTCCATGTAGAATTTTCTGAGAATAAAAGCTTCAACATGGAAACAGCTAATTGTAATGGAAAAGCCAGTTAGTGAGCTGTCAATACATTAAAAAGTAAAAAAACCCCACAACAAACAAAAACCCAACAAAAATATGAAAACCTTTTAGATTTAAATATCCAGTAGCTTCTTGAAGTAATATGGTTTAAAAAAAGAAATTATTTGCATTAACTGAATATATTGCAGAAGTTTTAATTCTATATTTTACACATTTTCTTTCTGCTAAGAATGATATAAAATCTGAGATAATTACATACATAAGGTATATAAAAGTTGTTACACAAGGAAAATGTCAAAAGAATTCCTTCAAACAAATGCACATCATTAACAAAAAATTATAACAGCTAAAGAGTCACAATAAAGAAAATTCAAATATAGAGTGTGAAGTATGAAGGGATTGAAGCACCTCTGAAATTTAAAAAAGTAGAAATTCAGATTGTTCACTGAGTTACATGTGGCAATACACAATCTTAAGCAGGTTCTTAAGGTGATCCTTTAGGAAAGATTAAGCATCCAAGTTAAAGCTTTTAAAGTTATTCACATGACTTTGGACTGGGGTTTATTTTAGAAATGACTGAGAACTTACACATGCAAGATTTTGAAGGGGGAAAGGTGGCATTCACCTGTCAGATGAATAATCTGTGCCCTTATATATTCATACCATCTTTTGTTGCCAGTGAACCCTACATTAGTCTTGCAACAAGTCATCAGAACTTACCTAACTTGAGGTAAATGTGTTTGTGCACAGCCTTTTTGTATCTAAGGCATTCGGTGCTGAATTATTACCAAGGTTATGTGGCTCTAGTCAGATTGGAAAAGCAGTGACTTCCCCTTGAATCACTCAACTCAGAATGACATAATGAGGGTGGAGAGAAGGAAAGACAAGATCACATGATTCAATGATTTCTAGATGGCACAGGATGGAACCATCGTTGTGGATCCAGCTCTTCAACGCCAGATGACAAGAACCAGTATGAAGTTCATGAAGATGTGTACTTTTGAAAGTCCTACATGGACTGATGAGTCACTTGTCAAAAATGTCAAAGAATGACATAGTTACTAAGGGTTAAACTGCCTTTCTGGTGAAGAAATTGGAGAGTTAAAAGGAAATTTTCTAGAAAAGGTTATTGTGATTTAACCTCAGCTGGCAACTAAATACCACACAGCTGGTTGCCTACTGCTTCTCCCTGCCGTGGAATGGGAAAGAGAATCGTGAGAGAAAACACAAAACCTCATGGGCTGAGATAAAGACGGTTTAACAGAACACCACAAAGAGAGAAGAAACATCAGTAAGAAAGATAATACTGAAGAAGTAATATATAAAGTGAGTGATATAAGCTACAAGGCTCCACTGGTACGCAAGAAGCGCTTTTCCTGCTCTGGGCACATGCTGAAGCCAATCACACACCCCTTCCCTAGGCCAGCCCTCCCTTTGCATTTTGGGCATGACATCAGTATCACAGAATCACAGAAAGATAGGGGTTGGAAGGGACCTCAAATATCATCTAGTCCAGCCACCCTGCCAGAGCAGGATCACCTATAATAGATCGCACAGGAACGTGTCCAGGCAGGTTTTGAATGTCTCCAAAGAAGAAGACTCCACGACCCCTGTGGGCAGCCTGTTCCAGTGCTCTGTCACCCTCACCATGGAAAAGTTTTTTTTAATATTTTGATGGAACCTTCTATGTTCCAGCTTGTACCCATTGCCCCTTGTCCTGTTATTGGACGTCACTGAAAAGAGCCTGGCTCCATCCTTCTGAAACTCCCCATTGACATATTTATAGACATTTACGAGGTCACCCCTCAGGCTCCTCTTCTCCAAGCTAAAGAGACCCGGCTCCTTCAGCCTTTCCTCATAATGGAGATGTTCCAATCCCTTAATCATCTTGGTGGCTCTGCGCTGGACTCTCTCAAGCAGTTCCCTTTCTCTCTTGAGCTGAGGGGCCCAAAACTGGACACAATATTCCAGATGTGGCCACACCAGGGCAGAGCAGGATGCCCTCTCTTGACCCACTTGCTACTCCCCTTATAATATAACCCAGGATGCCATTGGCCTTCTTGGCCACGAGGGCACACTGCTGGCTCGTGGTCATCCTGCTCTTCACTAGAACCCCCAGGTCCCTTTCTTCTACACTGCTCTCCAGCAGGGCAGTGCCCAACCTCTACTGGTACATACTGTTATTCTTTCCCAAGTGCAAAACTCTACACTTGCTCTTGTTGAACTTCATAAAATTTCTCCCCGCCCAGCTCTCTAGCCTGTGCATGTCTCTCTGAATGCAGCACAGCCTTCTGGTGTATCAATCACTCCTCCCACTTTTGTGTCATCAGCAAACTTGCTGACAGCACTCTCTAATCCCTCATTCAGGTCATTGATGAATATATCAAAAAGCACCGGCCCCAGCACTGACACCTGAGGGACCCCACTAGACACAGGACTCAAACTAGACTCTGCCCCATTGACTACAACTCTCTGACTTCTTCCCTTCAACCAATTAGCAAGCCACCTCACTACTTGGTCATCTGGACCACACTTCCTCAGTTTACCTATGAGGATACTGTGAGGAATGGTGTCAAATGCCTTGCTGAAATCCAAATAGACCACATCCACTGCATGGCCACCATCCATCCACTTGGGAATGCCTTCATAAAAGGCTATCAGGTTGGTCAAACATGACTTCCCCTTGGAAAAGCCATGCTGACTGCACCTAATAACCTTTTTATCCTTGACATCCCTAGAGACAATGCCAAGGATAAGTTGTTCCATCACCTTTCCAGGGATGGAGGTGGGGCTGACTGGTCTATAGTTACCCGGATCATCCTTTGCATTATGTATGGTATTGAATATCTTATTGACTGGCTTAATTGTTTATCCTGGCTGTGTCCCCTCCCAGTCTATCCTAGCCAAACCCAGAACAAGGGTAATGGTTAATTAAGGCTGCAGATTGACTGACTACTGGTGGCCATTTAAAAAGAACAGGAATAGGAGTGTGCATGGTCACACATACCTGCACCTATCCTTATCACAGGACATATGTCAAATTTTACTGGGAAGACTTTATGGTAGATATGACTATTTTGTGAAACTTTCTCATATACTATGACTAAGAGACTTAGAAATTGTCCTTAAATATCCCTCTTCCTGGAAGGCAGTCTATTTGTGGACACTATGACAAACCCATTCAAGAGTGACATCCCAATGGATAAAGCTGTAGAATCCATTAATATGAGAAACAACAGCCATCTTCCTCTTGAATATAAACAAGACCATGACACTTGAAGTTTTGTGCATTCTGTTCATACCATAGTCAATATCTTTGAGCTCTTCATAGTGTACTTTTCTTTGGGTAGGACTTCTTTGCTACCCAAAAAGTGCCATTCATACATCCATCTATTTGTTCAATAAAAGCATTGGAAAAACTATGTCAACTAGGCCTTCTTGCCTGAGTGAACAGAGCTTCATGAAAATTGCTGATACTGAATGGGACATTCTTAAAAAATGCTTTCAACTCTACCAGACACAAGTTTGCTAATGCAATAGTGCTCTATGACAAATCATTATTTTTGACTATTCTCATGAAGTTTTGAAAATAAATATTTTTGTGAAGGTCTGCTGCTTGTTTTCTGACTGGGGATCTTACTCTCTACTTTACATATGGAGAACATTTCTTAAAATCAATCTTCTTTTCCCTGATGATTAAGCTGAATAAACTCCTAATTAGGAGGTTTTGAAAATTCTGTTTATGCTGTTAGTTCTGGAAGTTATTCACTACAGGAGGTGTTAGGGGAGTGAAGGTGCTTCTGAGTCATCCCTAGTGCCCAGGCTGCTATGCAGGACATAAAAGACATGCAGTAGAAAAGAACTGGTCATACTTGGAACCTACTTTTACATCACTATTACCCCTGAGATGACCTCAATTCATTAAAAAAAGTTAATTCTTGGGAAGTGTCTAAAAGGTTGTTTGAACTTAAAGCTCAGGCTCTGTTGGTATTTAGACCATACCTACATTATCTGGGGCTATGATTTGAAGTTTTATCTTTCTCCTGGGTATTCCAGCTAATATAGTTCATTGTGAAATGAGAGCACAGAAAAAATACAATATCATCATATTACTTGTCTCAGACTTGAAATGCTATAAGAAACTTAAAAAGAAAATTCCTCTTATTAGCAACTAATACACAGCTGTAAGTAAAATCTTGAAGACAACAATTTGCAATTGTTTTGACTTATTATTTCCTTATGGCATATGCATTACAGATGACATTAATTAAACATCTGTCTTCTGGTTTTTCACTATGTGTCCACTATTCAGAAGCAGCACAATTTGTTACTGGTAAAAGTCAAAAAGACCATGTAATCAGATTCACCAGCTCTTTTCCATACCTATTCTCTTGTGTTTCATACATTTGCATATACAGAGTTACACATTTGCTGTGTCACTCACTGCTGCAAAGAATGGCAGAAAATTCACTGGTACGTGTCAGAATATGCATAACTCTGTTCTGACCAATCCCAACAACTATGGAAGCTGCATTTGAATGATGCCTGGGAGAAAACTCAGTTCCTTCCTTCAGACTGTCTTGAGTTCTTTTTTTCCTCCTCAGTTGTTTCGTCTTCTGGCTTGTCCTTCTTACCTTTCATAATTTGACAAGATGCATGAAGTTCATTACAGGCTGTTAAAGTAGCTATGCAACTTAACTAGTTTCATTCATAATAAAATTTGAAAACAAAGTAGATTTTAAATTCATTTTGCAAATATAATGATTTTGATACGGAACAGTTTATATAAAGAGATGGCAATTTTGTTGAGCTTTCTCAAAGTTCAAGAGGGAGCTCTATGAGATCAAAACACCATGTGTACAAGTAGCTTCTGTTGCTTTCTCTTTTGTCTTAGTAAGATGTGGTGGTTTAAACCACTTTTA
>NW_008631420.1:465-3024 GCF_000691845.1 Merops nubicus | reverse complement strand
TGCTCTGTTTCTCCCAGAAGTTGATAGGCCAGCAGCAGGGGGCTAACTCATTGGCCAGCAGGGGACAGGTGGCCATGAAAGTGAGTCTCAGGTCAGAGGAAACTCCAATCTCTTTGTGTCCTTGGCCATCAGCACACACCCCATAGCTGGGGTGTTGACTAGGACATCTCATCTGCAAAACAATCTGACAGCCAGCAGCAGGGATGTGGCCTGGAGGTTGTTTTGGAGCTGGGGGCTCTGCTCTGTCCCATCCCCAGTCTGAAGGATACACAGACTCTGGAGGTACCATTTCAAATGCCATTGGAGGGAGCAAACACTGTGCATGGTGAATGAGGCCAACTGCAAACAGAGCTGGCTCAGGAGGACTGTGGCCACCCAGACAAGTGTGGTGTCATCCCCCTTGACTCAGAACCAGTGTGGCCCCATCCCAATTATCAGTGTTGGGCTGTATGACTCTCTGGTCTGGAGGAGTAGGAAGCAATTGGAGTGTCCTCTGAGACCTGCCAGTATAGGGGTTGGGGTCTCTGTGGAGAGCTGAGAGACTTGGGCTCTTTAGCCTGGTGAAGCTCAGGGCGCCAGAGGATCAGGTGACACCTGATTGAAGCGGGGTTTCAGAGACATGGAGGAAAGCTGGGTGGGAAACAAGATGGGTGTCACGAGGCTGAAGGGTAAGAGGTGCAGGCATTGGACAGTGTAGGACAGCCTGCAGGAGAGATGACCAAAGACTGTGGCCAGGCTGAAAGGCCCAAAGGGACCAAGACCTTTGTCCCCTTGGCTCTGGCATTTGCCTCTGCCAGCAAGGCCTCGGAGGAGAACCTTTCTTGGGAGGCTTTCAGGCTTTACTTGCCCAAGGGCTGTGGTCAGGGCTTGGCCTTTGTGCTTCATCCAACAAACCCCAGGCTTTTTTCACCTGCAGTTTGCCTTTTTCCATCAGGAATCCCAGCTTCCAATTTTCCTCTGTAACAGGTCTCTGGGGAGACTTTGTCAGTAGTGACTCTCAGTAGGACCCATAAATGCTTCAAGGGACTTGGGGTTTTGCTTTTAGACTTTGACTTCTTGTGAGGTTTCTTCAGGCTTCTCTCAGTATCTGATTGCGGTTCATGTAATGAGCCCCAAGTGCCCTCCTCTTTTTCTAACTTTCTTCAAGTCTTCAAGACCTGTCCAGCTAATTGGAGCTGTTTCAGTGGGTAGTTAAGGAGGAAGATTTCAAAGTCCACCTCATAAAAATTGTTTTGCCTTTGAAATGGAATATTTATGACTTTTGAGGTTAGAGAAGAGGTGATAGAAGCAATGTCCAATTATTTTAAGGGGGATGGGGATGAAACTGGGCTTACTAGTGGGGAGCCTGGGTGCGGCATGCCAGTGCTTGTGGGAGGGTGCCCTGGTCAGGTCTTTCAGTCTGCCATGTCAGTGGAGGTGGGAGATGGTGATCCACATGGCAGCAAAACCACAGGGCTCACTGATAGATTAGTAACCATGGAAGTGGCTGAGAATGGTCAGGCAGGAATTAGGGGTTCTGCCCCAAAATGGAGGCCGGATCAGTAGCCCCGTTGAAATCCATCTCCACCAATGCACGCAGCATGGGCATAACCCAGGAGCAGCTGGAGGCCATTGTGCAGCAAGACAACTATGACATAGCTGCCGTCAGGGAAACCTGGTGGGGTGACTCACAGAGCTGGAGTTCTGCAGTCAGTGGGCTACCAAATTTTCAGAAGGGAGAGGCAAGGCATAAGAGGCAGTGGGGTGGCCCTCTGTATTAGGGAGACTGATGAATGCCTATAAATTAATGAAAGTGATGAGAGGGTTGAGTCCCCAGGCAGAAGAATTGGAAGAAGGCCAAGAAGGCTGATATCATGGTGGGTGTGACTCACAGAGCTGGAGTTCTGCAGTCAGTGGGCTACCAAATTTTCAGAAGGGAGAGGCAAGGCATAAGAGGCAGTGGGGTGGCCCTCTGTATTAGGGAGACTGATGAATGCCTATAAATTAATGAAAGTGATGAGAGGGTTGAGTCCCCAGGCAGAAGAATTGGAAGAAGGCCAAGAAGGCTGATATCATGGTGGGTGTCTGTTCTAGACCACCCAACCAGGATGAAGAGGTGAATGAAATATTCTATAAGCAGCTGGAAGAGGTTTCATGATCGCAGCCCTTTGTTCTAATGGGGAACTTCAATTGGCCAGATGTCTGCTGGAAATGCAATACAGCAGACAGGGAATAGTCCTGGACATTGCTGGAGTACATGGAAGAAAACGTGCTCTTTGGAGGAGGGGACAGGCTTCTCATGAGGACTACAAAGGTGTAGTGAGGCTGTGCAGGGAGGAAATGAGGAGAGCCAAAGGCCAGCTGGAACTCAACTGGCTACTGCTGTCAAAAACATTCAAAACACAAAAATCAAGGATATGAACAACAAAAGAGGACCAGGGAGAACCTCCATCCTTTATTGGATGCAGGGCAATAGTGCAAAAGATGAGGAAAAGGCTGAGGTACTTAATGCCTCCTTTGCCTCAGTCTTTAGGGGTAGAACTGGTTGTTCCCTGGACACCCAGCCCCCTGAGCTGGAGG
>NW_008631420.1:0-331 GCF_000691845.1 Merops nubicus | reverse complement strand
AAGAGTTGGTGAATGTCCCCCCCAAGCCTCTTTCCATCCTTTACCAGCAGTGCTGGCTGGCTGGGGAGCTCCCAGTGGACTGGAGGGTAGCAAATGGGACACCCATCTGCAAGAAAGGCCAAAAGGAGGATCCAGGGAACTACAGACCTGTCAGTCTGACCTTGGTGCCAGGGAAGATGATGGAGCAGATCACCCTGAGTACCATCATGCACCACATACTGGCCATTCAGGGGATCAGGCCTGGTCAGCAGGGGTTCATAAAAGGCAAGGCGTGCTTGAGGAACCTGATCTTGTTTAACAAGATGACCTTCCCAGTGCATGAGGGAAAGGC
>NW_008631419.1:980-1270 GCF_000691845.1 Merops nubicus | reverse complement strand
TGCTGTAACTCTTTGCAGCTCATAGGGTGGGGATCCAGAGCAGAGTGTGGGAGAATCAGCACAAAGGAACTGACTCCTTTCCGGCCAAAGCGATAACTGTCGCACCACGGGTAAGAGCTACACAGAGGAATGAATTTGGAAGGTCAGCCACAGTGAGGAAGACTGTGGGAGCTCAGACTGAGGTGCTGCAGAAATATGTGGCTGTGCAGGTCTTGGGGTGCGGCGCGTGCCTGATCCTGGCCCCTGGGGCAGGGGGGTCAGAGACAGGGCTTTTGTGCAGTGTGATCCGA
>NW_008631419.1:0-957 GCF_000691845.1 Merops nubicus | reverse complement strand
AGGGATGCGGCGAGTGCCTGAGCCTGGCCCTTGAGGCAGAGAGGTCAGAGACGTCGCTTGTGTGCCGTGTGATCAGGTAAACGACCTGCTCGGGCCAGTGGTTGGACTGAGAGAAGAAACAGATAGACTGAAAAGGAACAGAGAGTGTAGAAGTGAGATAGATCAGTTGATCCACACTCGGAGGCAAAGCCAACAGGGAGAGGGTCTGCATGAAGTGGAGGAACCCCATCCCTCCTGTCATCAGGCAGAAGGAGGGAATATAAGGGACAAGGGGGACTGGAAAGAGGTCCCTCATCAGAGAGGTAAACAAAAACCTTCTCTGCCCCCTTCACCTTCCCTACTACTGTTATCCAATAGGTATGGGCCTTTGGAATTTGATGGCCAGTCAAATGGAGATGGAAATAAGGATCAATAACTCAGCCTTGTGGGCACCTGTCTCCAAGAGAAGATTACTGCTGAAAAGCCTTGAAAAGCTAGGACATATCCTTTCAGGCCAAAAAGGTGATACAGAGAGATACAGAGAGTGGGCGACTCTCTTCTGAGGGGAACAGAAGGACCCATTTGTAGACCAGACCCATCCCACAGGGAGGCCTGCTGCCTCCCAGGGGCTCAGGTTAGAGATATTAAAAGGCAAATTGCTGTTCTGGGGCAGCCCTCTGATTATTACCCCTTGTTAGTCAGGTTGTAGAGAGGAGTCTAAAGACTCTCAAAAAAGACTTCAAGGCACTGGGGCAATTACTCCAAGGTTCAGGTGCTCAGGTGGTGTTTTCATCAGTCCCCCAAGTGGAAGGGAAAAATACTGAAAGAGAGTGGAAAACACACCTAATTAATACATGGCTCAGAGACTGGTGCCACCATTGGAATTTTGGGTTCTTTAATCTTGGGGAGGTTTATATGGCACCTGGTCTGCTGACAGCAGATGGAGCATCTCTGTCTCCAAAGGGAAAAAGGATCCTC
>NW_008631418.1:38689-52267 GCF_000691845.1 Merops nubicus | reverse complement strand
GCTTAGAGATGACCTCCAGAATTAGCAGAAAGAGAATTATTATCCAGGGTAGTGTGCTAAAATAATTCCCTGTGGGATGTATCTTAGTAGTGAAAGAAGACTGTAGCTTCAACATGTGATTCTGCACTTGTGGTGTTATCTTTTCTGTTTCAACACTGTCAGGCCTATCAGGGAGTAGTTGTTACAGGTCTGCTCTGCAAGGGACAGTGAGCCCAGAGCGAAGGGCAGAGACCCTCAGACAAGAACTCCATCCTATGGTAACCCAACAGGAAGAGCAAAGCAGGTCTTTTGGGGTAACCAGGTCAGCCAATGGTCCTGATTCCTAGACAAGGTTGTGGAGATGGACTTTATCTGAAGCCAAGCTGGGAAGGCAAGCAAATGAGCTCAGCACAAGGTTGGGCACAGGCATCCCTCCAATCCTCAGACAAGAACCATGGGCAAGAACTGAACCCAAAAGCAGCTCCCAAGCCAGGTGGATGCCTCCAACAAGGTTTCTCCTGGCTCTTTCTCTCACACCTCTTTCCCAGCATGTGTATCCAGGATTGTACCTTGTCCATGTCAGAGCTCATCTTAAGTAGCCAGAGCTGGGGAGGGAAGAGGCTGCAGACTGAAGCTGGGAGAAACAAGTCAGGGATGAAGGGGAGGCCAAGACCACTGAAAGAACCATAGTGACTGGTTTTATGTGTCTGAAGATAGTATGGCCTCAGTTGTTTGATTTAGTCTGTAATTTAGAAATAGCCATGGTTTCTGCTGTAATGTTAAGGTATGTTATCCTATCAACTGTAACAGACAAAAGTACAGAGAAGAATGAAGTGGAGAGATATGAAACTGAATCCATGCAAAGATAGAAGATTATAATTCTTAATGTCAAAAAAGATATAACAGGAAATTTGATAGCAATCTGCAGACTGACTGTTAGAGAGAAGGTTAATAAAGAATGATTATTAAGAACATGTCACGATTAATTTTGTTTTTAAGAGATAGTTGCAGATAAACTGAAGATAAGACAAACAGAAGGAAGTACCTTTTATGTAATGAGCAGCTAAACCATGAAATGTTTGTGGCAGAAGAAGACTAAGTCAGAATTAGTCCAAAATAGTTCAGCTACTTTGTGGAAGATAAATCCACAGATGACAAGTAAAATTTGCAACCTAAATATGATTTTTGGTTCAAAAAGACCCTAAACTATTGACTGTTGGCAGCTGGAAAGATGTGACAGGGGAAAAAAAATCTTTCTGCATCGGATTTATTTGTTAAATAGTGTAGTAACTGTAATGCAGTTGAATGTTAAGGTAGTTAATCATGTCTTCATAATATTTTGTTTTCACTACAGTAATGCTACATAGTTGGGCATGAACCTTGTAGCTCTCAGGATGTTTGAAATTATGCAGTTCACCACTGCACGTCTTCTCAGTCACACAGGTGCCAACCTCAGACTTGTCCTTCAGACAAACTCTGGATTCCTGTGGTGCTTTGCATCAGTTTGAAGAGCTCATCAAAATACTCAGTGACTCAAGCCAGGGATATCTAAAAGCTGTCCTAAATCTCTATGCTGATGATTTTCTTTCCTGCACAATGTAATACTCATGAAGTTTTCCTGGCAGTCTGAGGATTTGGAAAGAAGTCATTAGGGAATTAAGGATCATTACAAATCTCAGTGTATTTTTTTTTTCTTTCAAACTGTCCTTTTTTAAGATAAATACATGTGACTGTGTATTTTAAAGAATAACCTTACATAATGTCAAAGTAAACAACCCTCTCAGAAAACTCAAACATCAAACCAAATAAAACCTGAACTGCAACAAGACAAATCTGTCCCATCTCTGCTGTTTTTCTGCTCCTGGAGAACTGGTTAGAATAATACACAACAGTGCAGAGTCTTGTGCTCCTCTCTCTGTCCAGATGAAAGTAGCTCAGAGTGTACTGTAATAATCACATAGGAGAATAAATATAACCCAGGACAGACGTCACAGTTAACACCAAAGCAAGTTACACCAGGTTCAATCAGTGAAACAGAGCGAAAGCTTTTTTTTCCTTGCTTTCCTTCTAAGGAATAATAATCACAAATATTTGGAAGTCCACCCAAAATACAATGCAGTAGTTCTTTATGCCATTAAATATTTATTTACAGTAACTTATATATATAATGTTTATATACATGAAAAGATAAGTATCAATCTGCATCATATCAGCTTTCTCTGAGGATACATTTTCCTTAGATTTGACTTCTTCTGATGCCTGATCTCTCTTGGAGGAGAACTGGAGCCAGCAGAAGGTCATGAAATAGCCACAGAATCTTAAGTTCCTTCTACTTTCATAATTTCTAGCCATGCTACACGAACCTGGATTAATGCAGCCTGGCTAACAGTTGCACAGTTGTTTACATTTGTCACCAGAAAAAAGTGCTGCTTACATTCAGCATGCAGTCAGTGTGCTTTGCCCAGTAAGCACCAGCCATATGATGTTACTGGATAATAACTTGCACAGAAGATAGTCACGTTTTTAGAACAGTAAATTGTCTGCTGGAGTTCATTTAACACCTTATTTCCTACTCCCTCATGGATACTTTGCTACAGAGAGGGTTTATGTTGGAAGACTATAGCATTATCTCTGTACATTTTCTTCATTGCCATCTGATTTTGATTAGAAATTAGGAAGAAGCTCTTCACTATGAGGGTGGTGAGACACTAGAAAGAGGTTGTCCAGGGAAACTGTGGATGCCCCCTCTCTGGAAGTCTTCAAGGCCAAGTTGGATGGGGCTTTGAACAACCTGGTCTACTGAGAGGTGTTGGAACTAGATGATCTTTAAGGTCCCTTCCATGGAAACCATTCCATGATTCTACGATTCTATGATCTCTCAGATGATGTTCTTTGATCCTTACAGTGACTTTTGCCACACATATTTCTAGGATGTGAGACCTCATCTCAAAACAGTGAACTAAACTCTAAATTCATTAAAAGTGCTGGAAACAAATGTAAGGCTACCACAGGTGTAAGACATCTTTTGTCCCTCTTTGAACCTTCTCCAGCTCTCATGCTGCTGTGTTGGCAACTCACAGTCTCCTAACATCTGTATGCCATCATAGTGTCTCTCCTGCTCCCCCTACACTGGAAAGAAGGAATAGATAGGTATGTGAAGGGGATGGAAGATGTTTACTTGTGTCTAGCTTCAGCCTATGCTCACAGCCATAATGCTAGATGCAGTTTGGGGAAAGAAATAGGAACTGAATTCCTAGCTGTGGCCTGGTATGAGGATGTGAGATGTGGGCATTCATATCACACCACATCTCTTCACCACTGGAGGGGATGAGTCAATTTGGAATTGGGTCTAGTATCAAGAATTCTTGCCATGAGGTATTTGTACTTGGATTTAACCTTATGCTTTATATTGATACCTAAATTACATTCCATTGATACTATTTACTTCTCTAATTTTCTCACCTTTAAGCAGTCAATACAAATTTCCCAGTTGTGTCAATAAGATGTAAGTTTGAAACTTTGCTTTAACTTGGAGACTTCTGCTGTTTACTGCTCTGTGTTTCATGTTATGTACATCTTAATTATGCTAAAGCATGGGAGAAAAATTTTACTGATGAGTTTGAAGTATGTTTGTTGGAGGAACCAGGAATAAGCTGTGGAAATCAACTCAACTGAGAGGAGATCATCTACTTCAGAGATGCCTTCTGCACTTACTGTCTGTTTTGCAAATATTTTAGCTAGTCTTAAAAAAAAAAAGAAAGAAAAAAAGTGGCATTTGAGTGACTGAGTTGGGGTTTCTAGTAACATATCAGAGGACTTAATATATGCTACCAGGGCTCCACCTGCCTTTGCTTAGGTGCATGGATCACCCATAGCTTCTTGTCCTACCTGCTAGCTCTGTGTCTTCAACAGTGTGAGTCATTGAAAATGACACCAGATACCAGGCTGCAGACAGCTGAGTCAGCTTGGCTTGTGTTTTCCCTGCATCTCCTGGATCTGGTTTGGTAATCTTGACCTTGATGACACTGATTGTCCCCAGAGTCCTGGCATCTCAACCATGCATGTTGAGCAGCTGGTGGAGCCTGCACGGCGCCTGTCCAGGGCAGGCACGTGGCTTTCCTTTCCAAGAAAAACTGGGCAAGTGGGAGGATGAGGGGTGTAGGCGGGGGGGGCACAGCCACCCAGATGAAAAGCTGGGGTGTGGACATCTGGGCCTGACAACTGGGATGTGGACCCGTCTAGACACGTCCTAGACTATGTCTAGACATGATCTAACAAAAAGTACTAGGTCTTCTGGCTAGGGAAATCTTGAAATGTGCCCAGGTGGAGCAGGAAGGATGCTGAATCAATAGCCCTCATCCAGCTGCCTCAAGATAATGGAAAATTCTCAGCTATGGGAGTTTTCACATCTCTGCTGGTGTGTCTAAGCTCTGCTGGTGGTCTTACCACTGCGAGGGGCAGGTAGCTTTGAAATTGGTTTATGGACAGGAAATGAACCTTATTACTTGTCATATAATTGCTGAATTTGGTAAGGAAATTATAGTTCTGACAGTTTTATAGAAAAACACTGTGGTTTAGGTGTCTAGCAAAGGAAGGCAATCATGCATACATAAGAACTTTTCTGTTCACAAACATATTTTTCAAAACAGAAATAAACTATTCCTCCTCATTCTCCCCAACCTACCAATCCCAGGTTATATTAAAGTTTCAGATGATGCAACTCAATTTCTTTGTGAATAAAGGTTGTGGCTGGAAAAAAGGCAACTGTCTTTTGTTTCAATTCAGCTTATCACACTGAAGCAAATCACTGCAATAAAGCTCATTATTCAAAAATGAACATAAGCCTCACAATGGAACAATACACAGTTCATATTAGAAAGACTTCAGTTTTCCTTTTGGGAAATTTGAAAGAAATTTCAGGTCAAGAGGAAGAACAGAGAAAGCAACTCAGAACAGAATGGAATGGAATGGGATGGGATGGAATGGAATAATAACTGTTCCTCAGTAATAATTTTTTATCACTATTTTTACTTAACTGTCCTTATTCTTCCTAATAAGAAGGTGGGAGATGTGACCCTAAATCATTAGTCCTTCAGGTGGGCTGGATCCAAAATGGATCTGGTATCAGTTTCTGTGAGTACAGAACAGGGAAGCAGGATCTCCCTCCAGAAGTCTTCAGGAGCTGTTGCTTCTCTCCCCTGGTGTCCCAGCATAATTAGGTACTAATTTTAGGAGGCCTGAACTCATTTCCCAGAGGAGACCACTGAACATCAAATGAATGGAATGTGTAAGGCAGGCAATGAAGATGTGCATTGTGAACTACAGCCAAAGCTAATAAAGGCCTTTAAAAGAAAACTCTTTTAAGAAAGCTGCCTTTGATGGCATTCATGCAGTTACTAGATTTACACAGTTCTCCCTAATCTCATCTGGGCTAAGAAGTTAATCTTGTTTCAGCTTCACTTATCTCTTCATATTTGCAATGACACATTCAACTTGTTTTACAGCCTGGTACCTAATGCAGAGACATTGATTTAAATTAATTATGGGCCAATCTATCTCTCTATTATCTGCTTCCTTTTATTTTATTTTGTTATCATTTTGCACAGGCTGTTTTAAGATCATTGCAGAATTTGCAAGATGGGATTTAACTGGCAGAAATACCAAAGGAAATACATCCTTTCATAATTTTCAATCACAAAACCATTTTCTGTGTTGTGGGGTCTGAATTTCTTTAGATATATTCTCATAGAGATCACTTGCTGTCTCACTGCTTCACATTTATCTGGTACTAACTCTCTGAAATAATGTCAGCTATTTAACTGAAGACAGCCAAGGTGTAATAATGAGTGATATACCAGTGTTATTATCTTTATCAATGATTCATGATTATAGTGCAGTTTGTGGATTAATTGATAGCAAACCTCTTCATCTTTCCAATCCATTGTGGACAGTTGAATACAATGAAGATGAATATTCAGTTTTCCATCTAAAAAGCATTCTGAACAACACTCCAGGAGTGCTGTTACTGTTTTACTTATATATCTGATCACAAGGACTCACAGCAGTATGACAGGTGAAGTGCCATTTACTCCATCTCTTAAATACCACTGCTTTCTGAACCAAATGCATGGTTTTGGATTGCATCCATGCAGGTGGCAGGAACACCCATTTAAATGCTACTGAATTTGAGCTTGTTTTGATTTGTTCATGGTGAAGGTGATTATTTTTTTCCTTATTCTTTTGCCCACTGTTCTTTGAAGAGTTGCAGTGTGTGCCAACTGTTTTAACAGCATGTGAAATTGTTTGCATTTCTAGGAGACAGGCAGTTATCAGAAGTCACACACTGTCTCCAGCAGTTTTTATTGCAGCATTCATTTTAGACATGTACAGGGAGAAAGCAGCTTCTCTCAGGGGAATATTTAATTACACTTTCCCTCCTTCCCTAAACCTCTGCCAGTCCCAAGAGTGAATCTTCTCTCTGAGGCAGAGTGTGGTGCACAATCCTTGGCCACCTCATCCAGGCAGTAGGTGGAAGAACTTCAAGCTGCCTCAGCTGTCAGCTCTTGAGCAGCATTTTTTTAACCTACACATTATGTACACACTGGTTTATGGGCTGAACTGGGGAATTATCCAGGGAATCCATCCTTTGCCCTTCCCAGCTGGGGCTGGGGAGCAGCAGGTCCCGTGGCAGGGCCAATGCAGGGTGAGGATTCTGCAGAGGGATGGCTTGCCATGGGCAGACTTTCTGCAGCAAAATGAGGGAAAAGGCTTCTTTCACAACTACACACAGGTTTTGGAGAGGTCTCACAGTAAAACTGTTAGAAAATCCAGGCTCTGAGGTGTCAGCTGAGTTCTGGAAGTCACTAAAATGGTTTCTTTTTTTGGGTTTTCTTTGGTGGGAGAGAAGCTCTTTTGGCAGAACACAAGATTTTTCTTTATGAAATCTCACCTTGTCTCATAACATCTAATCCAAGAATCACAGAAAGCAATTTGAAAATACTGCTGTGGTTTTGTCAGGTTTCAGACTAGACCTTTTACTCTGAGCTGGGAATATCTAAACACATCAGTAAAGGGGTTCAGTACAAGCAGCACATACAGGAGGGGTCATGGAGATGAAGTCTCACCCCAGGTCTGGGTCCAAAACCACTGTACTACACCACTTTGGGCATGTGGTAAAGCAAAGAAACCCCTTTGGGGTAGGGAGAGATGATTTAAGTAAACCCATGTTTTCCATATAGCTAATATTTCTAATTTCACTAGTTGCATTTTCTAAAGGATTAGGCTAGAGGCAGTTTTGCAAGGCCATCTGTGGTATAGTAAATATAAAAATCTGTTTGCTTTGTTAGCATTTAACAATTAATTTAACACTTTAAAAAGTTCTTCTTATTCCTGATCAACACACACATAAACACACTCTTGCCTGTACAGATTTAGGGTTTTTTTTGGTTGGTTGGTTTCATTTTTAGATGCTATCATAGTAATTAATAATTTCTGCTCTTAATAATTAGACTTGGAAATTGCTGGTGTGAAAAAACAATCTAACAAACCCAGCTCAAGCAGCAAAGTGCTTCACCCAGTACCTTATGCATTTGTTTGCTGAGACTGAATGAGTGTCTCTCCCTTGACTGCATTCCTTTGACATGGATAAGTCAGCACAAGGTGGTGCTAAATAGCACACCATTAATCTCTTTCCTGTGTACAGCCCTGAAGGGAGCTTTTGGAGAAGGCAGCTGAAAGATCTTTTCTAAACTGCCTGTAAAAAGATTTTGTTTTAATTTGTTAATTTAATTATTTCTGTCTGTCATGACTGGGAGAGTTTCCTCAGTAAAACCTGCCCACGATGGCTGTCAAAGGTGTCTCCTCTGGGAAGTGGGGGCCCCCAGTCTTTGATTAATGCAATTACTTAGTCTTAGGCTTTCCTTAGAGGAAACTGTAGGCACTATCTACTTATTTGAAAGTGGATGATGGTATTTTTCACCTCTGTTCCACAGCTTGTTGGGGTTTGTGAGTTGTTTCTGTACATCTGGGCAGCATGTGTGCTGTGGGCTTAAATTACAGGGTTCTGTAGTTTGTTTGGACAAATTGCTAAGGAGAGGTTGAAAATGCAAAATGGGTGGGGAAGACTAATCCTGGATGATGGGACTTGAATGCCTGGACAGGTTCGGGACTGGAAGCTCCAGGGACAGTGGGTGCCTCTTTACTCAAGAGCTGCTCTGTTCTTCATGCTGCTGCTCTGCCTGGAGCCTGAAGAGATGCAGTGTCTGATCAGCTCCTGGCCTCTTTGCTTTGCCAGCCAACAGAAGTGCTAATTAAATATTTTGTTTTCTTGGCATCACACCACCTCGGCTGTGAAAGTGCTCCTGAGATGCAAACTGGAAGGGATGGACATCTTTAAAAAGCAATTTGTTTTATTTTTTTTAGGGAAGGCAGAACTGTTCTCTCTAAAAAAAAAACAACTGTGTTTTTGCAAGTAAACACAAAATAGATCAACTAGAAAGAACCAGCCAGAGTACTGTACTTGCTGACTCTGTGTCTCTCGAGGAATTTCACCACACAGATATTTGGCAGCACTTGCACCTCAGAGACTTTTCTTTGGCATCTTCTGTCCACGAAAAGCAAGTTTTGTGGATAGAAAAGGGCTCTAGGAAAGCCTGGAGCATTATTTATTTTTGCCAAGCAATGGAAGGTTGAAATGGGGTCCTATTCCTTTCCCATCAGGTAAATTCCAGCCTCAGAGAGAGTTTCCTAGGGGACCTATGGGGGGTGTTTACTTTACTACATAGGTGGCTGAGCTATCAGTTCACTCTTGCTATGTGCAGGATTTGATGGGCCCTTCTGTTTAGAAGCACCAAGTTCAGTGTGACGTGAAAATTTGTTTATTGTGGAGTGATCTGAGATGCCTCATGAGGTATGGTGTATCATATTGACTTAACATTAGGATAAAACTGGACACAAGGAAGCATTCCTTTGAAGAGGGAGTGGTCAGATGCTGGAACAGTCTTCCTAGAGAGGTGCTTGATGCCTCAAGCCTGTCAGTGTTTAAGAGACTTTTGGACAATGCCCTTAATAACATGCTTTAACTAAAAGTTAAAGTTAAGTAATGTTAAAGTTAATTCAGGTTAGCCCTGAACTGAAATTAGTGATTGGACAGTAGGACTAGATGATCATTGTAGGTCCCTTACAACTGAAATATTCAAAATGGATAACCAGATTCCTCATAGGTCATTTGCACAGGAGTTTAAACTAATGGGTGAGAGGAGCTTGGCTCTGTTCTCTTTTATCCAGAGATATGTTAGTTAATATATACGTTAATATATACTAATATATATAATACATAATAGATAATATATACTAACTTTACCAGAGTTTCAAGGTTTGAAATCCAAGGTGAATATCTTTCTACTTCTCATAATCTAATTTTCCATCAGTAATACAAGATCTGTGAAACACATCTGCAGTTGTAGTAACTAATTTTCTGGTGGAAGCAAATTCTTTCTGCACTCCATTTGCAGAAAGAATACACTCATTTTTTTCTAAGAAATATTTGATTAAGAATTAGTGCTTTATCTAACAACTCTTTACCAGGCTTACTGATGCTGTTGTAAGTTAACACGCCAAATCATGGTTTGGAACTAACTGTTCAGAGACTTTTTCATCAGGAGGTTAGTCTCGACAGCACACCAGGATCTGAAACATCTAAATTTATGGTGAAGTTCTTACTTTAGGTGATTGTAGTATGAGCTCTTGGAACAAAATTTGGCAGGCACCAAGAGATTAGATGTGTTTATGTAGTGGGAACATTGAATTAGTTTTGGATAAGCACCTGGACTTCAGAATATAGTTCAACAACTGTCTGTCTGGAGTGAGCAAGACATTCCTTCTTCAGATAGGTTATCCCACAAGTTTTTACTGGATAGAGGACCAGCAGTCTGTTCTGATACAGCAGTCCTTCTCTTTTTGTGCCTCAAGCATTAAGAGCAGAACAGACCTGGAAGCTCTGCTACTCCCCATCCGTGTTTTCAGCCAGTAGTCTGAACAGCAGCACTCATAGCCAAGAATGGCTTTTTCCCTACCAAAGGAAGTGATCAGAAAATTAAGTGGTTTATTATGTTTTTAACCTGAAGGGCATGATTTCATATACCAATAATCTTCCTTTTCTTACAGTCCATCCAGTTTTTCAGATGTGGGTCTGTGGAATCCACAGCTTTGCAGATCCTGGGCTGTTGAGGTTTTCTTTGTCTTCCAGCCCCGAGCTCACTTTATCTATTACCCATTTTGACCTATTGCTTTCTTGTTTAACCAAGTCTTTGGCAGTCAAGAAGATTTACTTCAAGTATATGCAGTCCAAAATAATTAACTTGGTGCAGACAGTAGGTACATTTCTATTCAGGAAGGCAAGAGGGAGCAGCACAGTTTCTTGGTTAGGGAATATGTTTCCAGAAACTTTTTCATAAGACAGCTTTGCAGATTTACTGAATTGGCACTGAAAACAGTTTAAAATAAAAAAAGAATACAAAGCCTCAGAGCATTAACAGCTTTTATAGATAAGGATCCTCTAGCTATGAGGACAAGAGCAAGCAGGGAGGAAGAAATCAAAGTATTTATTGATCTCATTGCTCCTGTTAATAATGTTGCACTGCTACCTGCTTGTGCCAGTGGGAGAGAGAAATTTGT
The DNA here is from genome assembly GCF_000691845.1 of Merops nubicus. NCBI lineage: Eukaryota > Metazoa > Chordata > Aves > Coraciiformes > Meropidae > Merops > Merops nubicus. The sequence goes on along the minus strand of NW_008631418.1, from coordinate 41,614 downwards.
ATTCTGAATACCACAGCAGGATGGAAAGCTTCAGAAGTGCTTTGTATAGATTGAGAATGAGTTTACTTTGTTCCTTAACCTGATTCTTCAAAGTAACTAGTGAGAGATTTTGCTTAATGTTATAATTATTTGCATTTGTCATAGCCCAGTGGTTAGTCTCTTTCCTCTGCTTTATGTCTCATAATTATAGGTCTGCATACAAAGGTGTGAGGTTTTGGCATCTACATTCTGCCAAGTGATTGGAGTGGTGAAAGAGGAGACGTTTTCCTCATTTTGTAATAATATTGCCTTCAATGGGTGCTATAAATCACTTGGTCATTATGCTCATTTTCCTTTGGCCTTCTGGTGTTGTTCCTCCTGCAGTCTGGAATGCTGCTATGAAGCACAGTTTGTTTCTGGGAAAGTCTTGTTGGCATTTGCAGCTTGAGCTCCTCTGGAGGATACAGCCTATGCATGGACAGAGAGGCCTAATGCTTCCCATGCTGGAAAACTGCCTCTGCTCTCTGGAGCTGTAGTAGCTTCAGTTACTAGTGACTAGTGACTAGTCCTCTTTCAGGCTTCCAGCCTCTTATTCACCTAGGATATAAAAACTTAACATTTCTATTTGCTGCTTAATGAAAGCATTCTCTTACCTATTATTTGGTCTTTCTGATATTATTTTAAGAAAAAGGAAGAGAAAAATATATACATTGGAAACCAGAAGTCTCAATGTTATAGAGACATAGTTTTCCATCCAACAGTTTGATGCCGAGCAATTAAAAAAAAAAAAAAGCAGCTCCCTAAGGTAGTATTGACCTTCAAGCTATGATACAGTAAGCACAATATAACTAATATTAAACATAAATCCAGACCACAGTGTTTGATTCAGATCCCAATTTGAACACCTTCCACTATTAGAGATGCTTGCAGCTGAGCCTTGGTTCAAACTGGGGTAAAGAAGTGGGCCATTTGTATATCAGCTAGTTTTCCACAACTGGTGCTCTGTAAATGGGCTTTGGTTTGGGCCCATTTCCTTAACATGGACATGACCCTTTGTATATTCTGGCAGGCAGCTGCTCTGCAGAGTGCTTTGGTATCCATCAGATTTGGGAAGCTCCTCTGGGTGTCCTGGTCGTGCTGAGCAGGGCTGCAGGCATTGCTCTGCTGAGTGCTTCCCTCTGAGATCTCAGTGGAGAAATGGGCTGAGCTCTTGCAGACTGAGTTTATAGCAACTTGTGTAGATCTGTGTTGTGGACCCTCCAGGGTCAGCTGACAGCCAGAGAAACCCTTGGAAGCGTGACGTCTTCAGGAGCCACAGGGTGGTGGTGCAGCAACAGGTAACAGTATGCAACATCTGTGCAAGGGACCTCTGGAAAATACCTGAGGACACCAGAGGTAAGAGCAGGATCTTCTTATCTGTGAGCTAAGAAGTGTTGCTCAATCACTTCAGTATCCAGTCCTAGCAGAGCCAGCATCTGAGAAAAATGTGTGTGAGGTCAGACAGAGAGCTAAGGGCAAAACTGGCATTTCAGAAGGCTCTTCCTCCTCCTCCTGGCTGCTTCATTGGTTTGTGAGCTAAGGTAAGAATAGTATGTATCTTATAAATTTACCTTTTCAAAAAGAGCCTTGGATGTTCTCATTATCTATATGAATGCTTAATTCTACTTTTATTGCTGACCAATGTTTGAATGCATCTTCATCTTCCACACAGCTTGATGCTATGTCATGTAAAAGGCACTCCTGCAAAATTAATTGCTTTCCAGTTTCACTACTTGTGCTTTTCTTTCTTGTATAGAAGAGCTCCTTCAAAACCTACCTCTTAGAAAGAGTCCTGGTTATCATTCTACAACCAGGCAATTTGGGAGCACTAACTTTACACAAGAAGTGGCATGTCCTCTGCAAAGATGTGCATTGTGGATTCCTGTTACAACTACAGGGAGAAAAAGAAAATACAGGGAGTTGCAACAGGTCCCTTTAATTAATGCATAATCTGTTGACTTGGGGAGATTTTTGCTTTTATATTTGTTTACCTGAACAATGTATGCTAAGAGAGGGTGGCTTTATTTTTAGTGCAAACAAACCTGTTACAGGCTTTGAGCCTGTCAGAGTTTTTGAAAAGAGTTGGGAAACTGACATTCTCTCACAGTAACTGTTGGGCATTGCTCATGTGCTCAGGTACTCCATACTCTTGGTCGTGCCTCTGTGCTTTTGGGTTCCATACTGCCTGTGTGACTGTGGATGTATCTTAACACAAGCAGGAAAACTCACAAGGACTATCACAAAAGTACCTACTCATTTTAAGAAGAGGATGGTTTCTACTCCTCATCAGAGGAGTAGCTTTTCTCTGATTTCTCATACAAACTGTTTCATTCTTTGAGGAAGATGGCATTCTTCAGATTCCTCAAGAGTCCCTTGACGCCACCCTTCTTCTTCCTGGTAGGAGCCACCTTCACAGGAGCTTCAGAAGTTAGCTGTCAAAGAGGTTGGTACATACCAAAGAGGCTACATCTCCTCACCTCAACAAAACCTTTTTTTCATGGACTGTAATGGATTCTGGAAGTGATTTGGATAGGCTGAGGTTTTTTTTTCGGGATGGGAGAAAATCCATGAATAAGTTTTTCAAGAGTTTGTTAAAATGTTATGTTAAGACTAATTTAATCATTAGTACAGTACTATCAGAAAGTGAAAATTTCCCTGAGGTAAGGACACAAAAGGGTTCACAAATCTTGGAAGAATACAGTATACAGAACAGGTACAGTCTCTATCAGATTTAATGTCATGGAAAATTGGGAAAGTGCCTCTAAAATTTTATGTGTTATTTTGAATAAAACTAAAATTAACTACTTGTGTAGTTCATTTATTCTAAAATGAATATTCTTCAGCGAAACTCTTCTGATTTAGACCATCTGGAGATGTGATCCACCAGATGCTGAGGAAAAGCAGGAA
>NW_008631418.1:37998-38658 GCF_000691845.1 Merops nubicus | reverse complement strand
TGTTTTTGAGGGAATCTGGCAAAAGTTTTCAAGTTATTCTTGTTGCAAGTGTGAGTGAATGTCTGTGCCTGAAGAACGTGAGCATCTGTGGCATGTATGCATTTAATGCCTGATGTTCACCACACACAAAACAAAAAACATTCTGAAAGATTTCTGTTGAACCTCAACCTAATCAGCAGGTTTTTTTCTCCTTACAGCTTATCTGAAGCATTTTGAACTGTATTCTGTCTGTACAAGAGCAATTGCCCGAAGGACACGATTATGCTTCAATGCTGTGAAATGAGGAAAAGAACCTCCAACACACCAATAGTGTCAAAACTCAGGAGTCTTCTGTGGCAACTGAATGAGTGTGAATTCAGTTCACTGAATTTATTCTAAAGCCCTTGTGGGGTTTTCTGCTGGCAGAGTTAGAAGGGCAGATTGGAAATCTGGTGCAATTCCACTTCGTGCTTCACTAGACGAAACCTTTATGATTTAAAATTAAACCATAATGGAAGCCATATGATTCCAAATAATTTTGTCTTCATGAAGTATATTGTCTGTTTTTTCTTCTGTCAATATTACACTACACAGGAGTAATAATACTTGCTCCAGTGCTATGAAAATACAGACAGGTCTCTGTATGTAGTGGGCTATTTCTTTTCCATCCTTTGACAGCTT
>NW_008631418.1:36572-37967 GCF_000691845.1 Merops nubicus | reverse complement strand
TGCCTGAGGAGCCCTATGCCTGCAATTTTCCATGAGTATACTTCCACCTCTTCCTATTCCCACCACAATATCCTTCTAAATTCTTTCCCTCTTCACTGCTCTTGACTGCTGAATGCCACTATTGCACCTTAGCTATTCAGCGAGCTGCCACACCAGGTGAATAGATGGAGGAGCTGCAAGCAAAGGGATGGTTTTGTGCTATATCTCTGTACAGGCCTGAAAGAGATCTTGCCTCAGACAGGGCCAGAGAACAGCCTCTGTGTTATGCAAAAAAGCTGTGTGCCATGCCAAACTCAAGACTGCAGTATACCCAAGTGTCATAAAGATGGCATTAATGGGTCATAGGGACACAACAGTAAGTTTTGGTTGTTTGTTTTTTTTTTTTTTTTTATATGCATGCCCTAGTCCTCAATATAGGTTAGATTTAGAGAAAGAAGAAAGGGAGAATGGACAACACAGACCCTCTTTCACCTCTGCTAGTCTGCTGACCTCAGTTTCAGTGATTCAGTAATTCCTGACTTGTACAGACAGCAGATGTAGGCAGCTCGAGGGTGCTCTGCTTTATCCGTTTCCAAGAACTGGCTTTAGCAACCTTCTTTTAAAAAAGTTCAAAGAGCAATGTTCTGAAACTATCTCTGGGATACATTATATCCTAAAGGAAATAATAATTTCAATGTCCCTTGAGGTTTGCTGCTCATTTCTTTTTTACTTTGAATGAAGTCTGGTGTGGGCAGGCAGAAAAAGGAAGGTCTAAGTGATTGGTCTTACTCCTGTTTCATGAAGTCAATTCCAAGGTATCAAAGTTTCTTTTCATATTCTATTGAAAACTACTTAAAAAAATAAATACAACAAACCTCCATTGCTGTCTGTCTATGATTATGGAGACATTTACTCATATTACAGATGCTGCTATCACTGAAAGCCATCTGCTGTGAACACAATGTGGGCTTGGAGGTGTTTAGGTACTTCTAGAGCACTACAGGAACTATCCTAATCCTTGGATATGACGGTTGCTTCCACCTTTTGCAATACATTGATTGTTTTCAATGAACAGTAGATAGCATGATTTAGATGTATCATGTCTCCAGGCTCCTGAGGACCTGCCAAACAGAGTGAGATACATACACCAGTAAGACTTTCTATTCTTTTTATCATGAGTAGTCATTTTTCACTAGTTGCTCTGAACTTTCCTGGAAAGTAGATGAAGATACAACCATAAAAGGACTCTGGCCATTTTTGAGGCAACTTTACTTCATTTCTAATTGTCTTTTCCTTCTTACATTGCCAACTCTATTAAATGAAGGCATGCTGAATGCATAATTATAAAATATTTAGTAGCTGAAGGTCTATCCAGGGATTTTTTTTTTCTGTCAGCTATATTCACATCAATTATGT
>NW_008631418.1:0-36541 GCF_000691845.1 Merops nubicus | reverse complement strand
CTGCTGTCCATAAAAACATGTCAGATGTAAGTAAAGTGCATTCTCTGCAGTTCTTCTTCACTGAAATCAAAGCTGGACCTAGATTCAACTTTTCTCTAGAATCCTTCCTGTTAGAGCATGAAGCTCACACTCATCTGCTCGAAGCCCTTGCAGCTATCACTGGAAGAATGTGTCCAAATATCTTATCAGTGCAAGGAGAGCTGAAAGGAAGCCAGGAAGAGAAGCATCTCTATCTCTCCTGAAAGCTCAGCTAGAGAGCTTGGGAGCTTAGTAGAACTTCTGAATGTTTAATGTCAATGTATTACAGTTAATGGACCATGCATGCCCCATTATTTGCTGTTTATGGGTGAAGAAAGGCTTGAAGAAGTGCTCCATAATAGTCTGAAACGTGGGGTCCAGCTGAAAGTATTACCTAGAGAAAGGAGCTGATTTTCTTCTAGGGACTGAGACACTTGTTATCCTGACTAGTGTATCATCAGATTGCTAGCTTTAGTATTGCCCTAATAGTGTTCAGAATGGAAATGTATTGTTTTTTCCTGGGTTGTGGCATCATTTACTGAGCACATCCAAAAACTTGTTAACATAGGCCTCCTCACCTAGATAGAGATAGTTAGACAATATCTAGGTCTAGGTAGTAAGAAGTGTGACTAAGGACTATGGACAAATATCCAAAATCTCACGAGGCATATGCACTAAAAAATCAGCCACTGAACCTGAGAACTAAATACCAGGTAACTAACCAAAACTAATAGTCAGGACTGGGACCATACATACTCTAGTCAGGAATCAGAAATGTTTTGTGTTTTCAAAACATTCATAAAAAGTAATTAACAGCTTTAGATATTGCTGGTAGATATCTTCCTCAGTTAGAGTGGCTGCAAAGATAGCTGTCAGAGGATTATGGCTCGAGATATACTTAGATGTTGGTTTTATAGCCATCTGTTTGCACTAGGAAAAATTTTCCACCCTTCTCTTGTGCTTTTGCTGTCATCTTCTTTGTCCGTACTGCTCTCATTGTGATGTCATGGGCAAATTCTTGCAAGCAGTGTAATCTGTTGTGAGTCTTCCTTCTGTTTTTGCAGAGGCTGGTGCTATTTGCCACAGCATGTAAAACTCTGTTGTTTTTCCTGGACTTTGATTTTGAGCTCTGTGTATTTTTCTGTCTCAAGTTTCTTTTCTTTTAGTATACTGGATTCTTTGTCATATACCCAGTAGTCCAGCATAAAACATATTCCATAAGCATTAGGGAAGACTGGGTGTCCCCCTTAGATTGACATCTCTTATTTGGTGCCTGGTTTGTAACCTTAGGTGGAAGATTTAATTTCTCCATTGTTACTTGCATAGTTGGCACGTGTCCAGGCTGGTCAGTGAGACATCTGTGCAGAATTCATTTTCTTTAGTTTTACCTCCAGAGCCATAGGCCATTTCCAAACCCCACAGAGCCTGGCAGCCTCTCTCTCTGACCCCACAACACAGGAACATTAAAGTCCACACTGGTGCAGGTCAGCTGGCTTTAGCAGGAGCCCCTTACATGTAGTTTCCCAGACATGCCAGGGACCCAGCAAACACAGCATGTCTCTGTTTTACTCTTTATGGAATCTTTTCACTGTCAAACTTAGGTGGTTTTGACTGTTGCAGGTATTTGCTTGCAGCAGGGTATGGGAGGTCTTTCTGCAGTTGGTTCTGATAACACTTGACTCTTGCTCCTTCCTAATCTCCATTTGACTTCTTTCAGCTATGATGAATGAGTCAGAGTCTGCAGGTGGTGATCCAGGCACAGGCTTTTCTTCCATTGCTGCCAGAAAATGTTTTCCAAAGAACCAAACAGGCCAACCTTTAGGGGTTTCCTTCTTGCTCTCCTTTTAATTCCTCTATTTCTATTCAAATATAACACCATAAAAATCTGCCATATGTCAGAACTTGCCTGGTCACTTGTCAGCGTTCAGGCAATAGATTATGATAAACTGTAGAGAAATAAGCCTCTGTCTTAGAAAGATGAAATAAATCTGTCCTGTGTTGCCTGTTATATGCCTCTTAGTGGGTTCAGGAGATCAGTGCTCTAAAACAGATATACTCAGAAATGAAATTGTGATTATATGCTGTTGGCTACAAAGTGTGTCTAAAATGTCCTCAGGGCTTTCCCTGAGTTGATGAAAATGAATGGTTACCAAAAACAGAGAGGAAAAAAAACCAGTTTCTTTAGGTCATGCATTCAGCATCAAAAAGTGAAAGGGATAGAGACTCCAAGGAAAGCCTTAGAGGATTTCTAATCATCTTCCTGACCCTTCTGCAAGAGGCGCTTACAAGCTGCTGGGATGGATGGCTATAAAACCAGCCAGGAACTAATGAAGCTCAAGAATAAAAAATGAACCTACCTTTTTCCCAGGAGGACATTCTGTCATTTTGGAGTACTCTATGCAACCACCAGTAGCACTTGAAAGTGTGTCAGACCCAGTGAAAGTTTTAAAGGTTTAGGCTAAAGACCCAGATTTTTTAATGGCTCAGAGATTATTTCCTTCTGCACTTGCTACAGCTTCTGGTGTGATGGTGTGGTGAACAGGGAGAGGCAGCATTTTCTTGAGCTGCCACAACTTAAACCTGTTCAACTGACCTATCTGAACCCTTAGACCCCTCGTCTCTGCATTCAGAGTTCATGGCACTACTACTCCCTGTTCCATTAGAGAAAAGAACAGCACAGAGCATAGTAACTTCAGGATAATAGTGCCACTTGTTAATCAGTGATGGAGGTGGTGTTAACCCTTTGATTTTCACTGCTTTTTCTGCCACTGTAGTAGTTTTGTGATATGCTATGAATGAATGAATACCCTGTTCCTAGTCTGGGGTCAAGGAAACGTGTCCAGGAGATATTTATTAATGCACCAAGAACACAATGAACTATTTTTTTTTAGCTTGACTCTTACTGAATGATAAGCATATTTTCATCTTCCCTTTAATAGCTACCACTTTGTCCTGGTTCAGACAGAGCACTACAACACAGAGTCCTTAATCTATTTGAATCAGAAATGTTTGGAATGTTTAATCAATGAACTCACTTTTGCTATAAAAGCCCAGGCAAGGTGGATCAGGGAAAAAACAGTCTGGGGACTGTTTGCCTGGCTCTTTGCTGCCTTAGCTGCATGACAACATAGCTTTAAGTCACAGTTTCTCTCCTGCTAGCACCCCCTGCTCACAGAAGGCACTCAGCAGTGTGCTGTTCATCCTGACTTCCAGAACATTTATACCTAAACTGCAGAATTACTGGGAAGGTTAGGGAAGGAGATTCAGCAGCTTGTTTCCACAGCTGTGGTTCAGAACCTCACAGATATCACAGGGAAGGAAGCTGCCACACACCAACTCTCTTTTCGTATCCCATCTGTTCTCTCTCACACCACTAGTTTTATTGTTTTTGCAGTCAGAGATCAGCTGTGTTTCTTCCCATTTACTGTACATCATGGAGGGAAAGTCTTGATGAACTTTCCTGACAGTGTGAGAACCCATGTGAGGTGATGAAGTTGTGTAACTCCTTTGAAAGTCTCACTTAGTTTTATCCTGCTCATTTTTTTTCCCCTCCTATTTCCATTTTGTCAGGTTTATTCCCCTGTGAGCAGCTTCTCCATATTTTTCTTTATAAACCTGATCACATGGAATATGTGTTTCTTTTATTGAAAGTATCAGCAGCTCCAATATCACTGCTCTGTACTGCTGCATTATGTTGTATTTAAACAAACTTAGAAAACAGACCTGAACAAATGTGCTCTTATCTGTAAACAGCACTTAGGGATGTATTTCAGAACATGATTAATCCCACTGAAGCTGTGCATGTGCCTAAGTGCTTTATTGGATCAAGGTCCTTTTAGCAATAGTGCAATTCCTTTGATATTAGGGCAAAAGAGTGCTAATGAAAAACTGTGCTGAATTCTTAGTATCTGCCCTAAAGGATGGGATTAAGTTTCTCATTTTTAGCAAAGTATTTCCAAGGAAATGTTAGGTTAATTATGAATATTTTTGGAAGCTGGATATCAGATTTAAAGTATTGATGATAAGTGGGAGTGAAACCTTTAATAGTTCTTCCAGATTTGTCATGCTATGAGTAATCTCTGCTTTCACAGAGTAAGATAGATTTCCTTAGAAATTACAGTTGCTCAGAGGATGTTTTCATTTGACCTATTATAATTAGCCCCGTGGAAATAGAGTATTTTGTCTGTTAACTTGGAAAGTTTATGACAGAGAGCACTCAGCAGAGGACATCTGGCTACTGGACTTTGTGTCTTTAGTGCTAGTGTGTATAAAATCACAAATAAAGAGAATGCATTTGCCATGTGAGATGAAGTAAGGGCAGTAGTGGTGAGAAAATGTATTTTAATGTTTAGGAATGCCTGAAATAACAGAGGATCAATTACAAGACATCTTTTACCTACCTGAAGGCATGTGAACCCACTTTTCCTTAACCTTGCTCCTCATTTTGCCCCATAGCATCTCACAAGAGGGCTGGCAGTCACAAATAGGGATTCCTGGGAATGCTGTTGATGCCTTTTTGTTTTCAGCTGTGAGATGTAGGAAGCAGGCGGTGGCTCAGCATGCTGTGGGAAGGTGGCAGGGGGCTGGTGTGTGTGGGGTTATCCTCCTGACTAAGCCCAGCAGGTATTTCAAGGGCAAGTTGTGCAACCACAGGGAGTTGCATGGAAGGTTTGAAGTGCCAGGGCCAACTAGGAAAAAGCTGTCAGAGCAGAGTGCTTTCTGATCCTGGACTGCCTTCTGGGGTGAGGAGTGGAGGAAAGGTGAGGCACCATTCACTGCCACCTGCTGGGTGCTGCTGGGTGCCAGTGTGAAACAGCTTCAGAAACACTGGTGAGGAACTCAGCCTTCAGTTTATGCCCATATTGAATCACAGCTGTAGGAAAAGAGCCCTTCTGAGTATTTTGAGAAAATATGGGCAACTAATAGTTGTGTTCTAAAAAGTTACCCATATTTCACACATAACTAATCTCTACCACTTCAGACCAAAATATGCTATAAAACTGTTTTTCAATAACCTGGATATGAAGACACACTTGAATAAGGTCTACTAGACTTTTGAGTCAAAAATGTAAACATTTAAAAGGAAAAGAAAGAGATACAAAAGAAAAAAATAATCAAGGGGAAAAGATTAAATTCAATCCTTATTTCAGTTTCCTTTGTAAAAATATGTTCCCATTTTCTAGCTTTTCATTCCTTATTTTCTGATCTTGTATATTATAACAAGTTGTCTTGGTCATTGGTTTCACCATTTCTCTGGAGAAAAAAATTGCATTCCATTCTCCAGCACAGAAGGGGAGTCTTCTTTTTTTTGGTTGGTTTTGTGGGTTTAGGGTTTTTTCCTCCATTCTTATAATTTAACAAATATTCTTTTAGCCTTACTTGAAAAAAATACTTCAGAGGACACAGGGAGCAAGTATCTTGAGGCTTGATATTTTCCTGCAAACAAGCCACAAGGAGAATTTCATTGTTGTATTGTCAGTGCCAGGAGAGAAGCAACACTTCTTATATTTGAGGGAAGGATTTAGCATTGTTTGTTAGGGACCAGAAATGCAAAGTGCTGCTGTGTCTTCAGCACATTCGTTTGGGGGAAAATGCTTTGAGAAATAAAAGAGATCAAATAAAAGAGATAAATAAAGAGATTTTAATCTCACCCCCTGGGTGAGAGTGTGGGGACACTAATTTTCTATTGATAGAGATCACTTTTGTGTTTTAGAGAGTAAAAGCTACCCAGAACTGGATCCCTGTGCAAGACTTTCACCTCCAGGGTATGAACAGGAAGACAATAGATGGGTTGATCAAAATGATTTCTTGTAATTTTTACTTTTTTTTTTTTATTCTTTTTTTTTTAATGCTACTAGATGCCCTGACTGAAGAAAACTGTATCAATCTCTGTGATCACTAAGGGGTTTATTCTGTATGAAATGGATGAATGAGCAAAGGCAGGTCTGTAAATAAAATGCCTGGTTTTGAAAAAGCAAAGTTTTTTGCTTTTTCAAGCAAATTCAGGAAAGCAGTATCTATGGGTTAATATTTTTAATGAAAAATGACATTTATAGTGCAACTTTTTACTGAAGTTGATATAGAATTCATCTATGTGTTAGATTAACTACATGAGTGTTTTGCTTAAGATTTCCTGTGCTGGGTGAGGTGAATTATTCTGTACTCCATTGGCTACAAATACAGCAGCCTCCACAAGGGATGCTCCATGGTCATAGGACATAGGATGCTCCATGGACACCTGTAAGGGACTGGCAGATGCAACCCATATCCTTTTGTAGAAAGAGTTTGAAACTGGTGGGATACTCCATGACTTCTCAACTGGCCTTAGACATCCAAGTGTGGGCAGAGCCCTGGCTGTGCTCTGACCCTAGTGGCAATGAAGATATCTCACTCACATATGGACTCACTCTTTGGTGTTTTAATGCTGCCTTGGAAATTGTCAAGAGAGGATCCTTGCAGGGGCAGGTGAGCTGTCACAGTGGATTGCATTACTGGCTTCTTATGGGAATTAGCTTTTCCTGGGTTCACTATCAATATTTCATCAACATTCATCTGTAACAGAATTCCTCATGATGAGACATGAACTGAGTCCTTGTGCTAAAGACATGATTTCAGGTCCTCTACACCATGCAATACAGGATGGCACAGAAATGCTGGAGCTCACAGTGCTGGAGCTCTTTCCCCATCTAGGAAGGAGGTCGTCTAGGTCAGCACAATGTTTCAGCTAAGATGACAAGTGTTGGTGAAAGCCCTCGTTAGCTTGCATACAAAACTGTGTCAGTGTTGTTGTATTGTTCTGGGATCTAGGACAGTATCTCCCTAGTAGTATTTAATGGACATTTCTACTCTTTCAGTGATAGTTTCAGCATCAGAATGCTCTCTTGTGCAGTATGAAGATGCCTAGAGAGGCAAGAGACACTCTAAAGAGGGAACAGGTGCCACAGGCTTATGGAGGAGTTGTTGAGTGTCAAGGGAAGAGGTGACTCTCCACTGCTACCCACCTGCATTGTTCCTTAGGCTGGTCCATTAAAAGCAAAAGGACATCTACATTAAAATATAATGACAGACAAATTTTTACAAACCATTCCTACGTTGGGAGGTGGTCTCTGGTACAGTGAGTGATTTAATTTTGCTGTGTTCCATTCCTCTGTGCCTAACTCGCACAACTCTTGGCACTTCTTGCTCCACAGTAGAAAATACCATCCACATCTGTTTCCTCTCTAGTCTCCTTGGGTTCTGCCTGCAGACTGCAGAGTGTTTCTGATATTCTGATCAAATTCTGATCTCTGTTCTGCTGCTGTGAGCTTGGAATAAGTCTCTGGGTTTCTCTGATAGATCCAGACTCACATTTTCAGTGACAGAAAGTTTCTTGGGCTGGATATATGGCTGAGAGAAATAGGTGTGCCTTCCTTGGACATGAGGGGTTACAGACTTTGCACTAGACCAAAGGATGGCCATATGAAACTATGACTTTATTTAAATTATACTACTTTCAAACTAGTATATTAAGAAAAAAAAAAATGAAGTGGTGTGTTTGTTTTAATTATTTTTTGCTTTGAAAAATCACAGCTCTGGAATAGATCTCCATTGTGGTTACAGCCACCAAGCAGCTTTTAATTTGCTGTCTGAAGCATGGCTGGCTGAGTCACTAAGGAAATGTAGAGCTCCAGATAAGATGTAGGATCCACTTGAGAAACTAGGAAAGGAAACTGTTCTGAGATCTGTCCTACTTCAAGCAATGCCAGATATCCCTGGGCTACAGGCATTGTGCTGCTGTCCCAGACTGCAGTGGAAGAGGGTGTGGGATTGTTTATTTTTTCCCCTGGCAACTTGTCCTGTTCTTAGGAACAAGCAGTGGTTTCCCAGTGTACATGACTGCATACCAAGAAAAAAACTTATGCTGTACTTTACATTGCTGAATGTGTTGCTGTTATCTTCACAGGTACAAAAGGGAATGCACTGTACATACTTCTCTATCTGTAAGAGGTGTTTGCCCAGGAGAAGAGAGATGTGCCCTCAGAGGGCTTATTTTCTGACTCTGACTTTAAGCAAGTCACTTACAGCTTGATTTTTGAACAGCTTAATACTTCTTGGGGTTACTTAGAACAACATGTACATGTAACTCATCAACCCCTTCTATCCATCTAGTACTCTCCATCGTTTTGATGTGTAAAGAAGATCTTTCCTGGCTGATGCTGGTCATGAAAGGGTTATTCATTGGCATCAGTTAACATCTGCTGCCGAAGGATGTGTAATAAGATTAATTGAGAACAAACTGTGGGAGTAGTAGACCAGTAAAAGTGAAACTCAACATAAATTAGTCTATTTTTGAGATTTTTTCATAACTACTTTCATAGCCGTTCAAGGTTTTGTAAAAGAAATATTTTAAGTAACATGGTTGATCGTGTTCCTTAGAATTTACTAATTTCACTAATGTCCCTTGTTCTTCCTAATACAAGAGTTTATTTCATTTATTGATTTTTCAATGGAACTTAGTGGCCAAATTTTTTTTTTTTTTTCACCAGGGAGGTGACTTCTGATTTTATGACTTATTTCTTGAAATCCTATTGTTTTGGACTAAGCATTTTAGAAATCCCCTCAGTTAGAAAAAAATCTGACAAAAGAAGTGAATTTGGTTTTTTTTTTTATATTATCTGTTCATGAGCAAAGGGAGGAGTAGCTCAATGCAAGGCAAACCCTCTTGCTTTTATGAAAAAGACTATTTTTTTCAGCTATAGTACAAACCCATCAATTTGCTTTTAACTTTAAATTGTTTGAATTGCTCTCTAGGGCCATATTCATTATGGCTGGAGTAAATTCACTCGTAATTTGCCTGTATAAACAAAAAAAAAATGGAGAGTTTCTGAGCATTTCAGAACCACTCTGCTCTGCAGCCACATCCTGCTGCAGTCAGGGGTTCAGTTGGCAGGGTTCAGTTGTGGGGATTGATATTTCCATCTCATCATCACCCCATTAATTTGTTTCACTCGGAGTAGCAGTGCATAGAAGCCAAGCCAACTAATGAGGATCAGGGGATTAAAAGGAAAACTGAAGTTAGGAATGGAGAAATAATTTTAAAATGCTTTAGAGTCTTTAATTCTGGCTCCTTAAAACTCAGTCTCAACTTTTTATTTAAATAGACCTCCAGGATTTATTAGTCCCTTTTCAGCTTATTCTGTTTTCTGTCCAGCTTCAATCTTGAGAGAACAAAGAGAGCAAAACAACTTCTCCCCTATCTCAAGGAGGCAGCATACCAATAATTTTTTCTTTCTTATATTTCTATGCTAAATACATCCTGTATATGTTTAATAACTTAATGGAAAACTGTTAAGTCTTGTTTTGGTTTGGGCTGCATTTCAGTGATCCATGTAAGACCACTGATGAAACCTAGTCAAAAAAACCCCAGACTTTTGTATCCCAACGAATGCTCAGACTTTTTGCTTCTGTTCAAGGAACATCAGCTATTATGAGAACATCTGCATTATCCTTTTGCCAAGGGTTTTGGCTCACTAGCCACAACATGAGAAATGTTCTCTGCCCCCAGAGAGTACAGAACACTTATGGATGATGGGACTTGGTGGCTTAAGCATGCTCTTGAACACCTGGTCTGCTATTGCTGGTCTCAAGAGCAGCATGCATTCAAGATCCCATCGTGCTGCCCATGGGTATTTGTGTTTTAGTGGAATTTTTATGTAGATCAGAGATCTATTGCCTGGCATGTCAGACTTTCTAGTTATTTTAAAGGGCTGATGCTACTCTTATTTTGTATCCTGCACTGAAGCTGGATGAAGCTCCTACTGCACTTCAGCCAGAATGGATGAGGGATAAGACAAACTGATGGTTTTAATAAAAAAATGATTTTTTTTAGGTAAGTTTGTGACTGAATTGCATTGATTAATAAATAGTAATTTAGTGTAGAGCTTGCACAGTATGATGATACCACAGCTACTATTTTTTTTCTCTTGATATCGAAGAAATAGTGTTAAAAAGATACAAAACTTATTTATTTACTTTTAAAACATTAACAAGTGATAATGTTTTGGATCATCAGATGCAATTGTTATTGTTTCAAAGTTTGTCTCTGATGGGTGAGAGTAACACAGCAGGTGTTGAAGCCTATCTACCAGCTGGGGTACAACAGGAGGTCAGTTGGTATAAGGAAGAAAGTTAGCCAAATATCTGTTGCTCAAAGTACAATGTTCTGTCATCGACATGGCAAAAGCCCATCACCCTCCCTAAAAAAGTGAAGTGATTTATAAACCATGGATCCCAGGTAAAACTTAGCTACATGTGGAAAAATTCAGTGAGCTCAAGCTGATGAAAGTCTACAAGCAGACAGTCCAATGGGAGCAAGTATCAATGAGCAGACATCTGCAATGACTGGTGAAGTGGAAGAAAACCCCTTTCATCAATCAGGCTGAGAAGACATACCTCAGGGAGATATCCAGAGGTGTGGTGGTTTTCTCTTTGTTTCTTTATTTCTAAAAATACTTTGGAGACGTTTACTGAAAAAACCAAGCCAATTAAGGATTACAGAACTGAGAATTAACTGGAAAATCCAATGGAAGCAGTACCACAGGATGTTTGCCAAGTGAAGAATGGAAATCAGAGAGGAAAAGTCTGATGCAGAGCAGAGGTGCTGGAGAAGACCAGAGAGATGTGTCTGGAACCATCACACAGAGACATCTGATATCTGAGGCTTAAACTGCATCAGGGTATATCAACTGCTGCTGGATGCTGGGAATGAGGTATAGTGAGACACCTCATGTCTGGCATGCTCCAGCACTACTGAAGATGAGGTTTGCACATGAACTATTAGGAGGGTTGACCAGACCACGGGAGCTGCAGTCATAACAGTTCAATAGCTTGGTTCCTTTGTGAGGGTCAATGCAGACATGTGGAAAGCAACAGGATGGGCTGGGAACAAGTGTCCTGTCACTAAGGAAAGGAATGTCAGAAAGAAATTTAAAAATATATGGGAGGAAGTTTGTCTCTGACATCTGCAATATTACAGCATCGTGACCACGCTCCTGGAAAGTTAACATGAGTTAGTTTGAGGTGATACGTATGTCACCAGCCAAAAAGAGCAAAAAGGAGGTAGGAAGATTGAGTTCTACTCTATAATCTGTGCCTTGGGAGAGCTGGGTTTGATTCTCTGGTCTGCTATAGATTTTCTGTGTAAGCTTGGGCAAGACATGTCAACCACATATTTAATCCTTTGTCCTGGGCTTCCCCAGGCCCTGTTTGGTGAGCCTGAGATTTCCTGAGTGTGTGCTGTGCTTCCATTTGTGGTATCTAAACCAGCACTGGGGTTGTGTTGCAGCCTGACAAATTGTGTTGTCATAATCAGAGATGGAGAATATTTGTTGAAAGTCCTGGGGAAGGGGGGCTGGGAATTGTGTGGGGAGTGTTTCAGTGTGCAAAAACTGAGGACATTGAAGGACAGCAACAAAATCTAATGCCATGTTGTCCATACTGGAGTGGTCTCTGGAGTGAAGCAGCCCCAGAGCCCTACTCAGACGTTGCCTGGGAAATTTTTGACAGAGCCATGCAGAGAGCTAAGAACACAGCAGAGCAGAGAGCTGCTGCAGAGTGGCTGAGCTGGCTCCCTAGCTGCTGCTTCTTATTTATCAGTGCAGGTATTTCACCACCTCCTGCTGGCTCCCCAGTCTGAGCTGTTTCTGACTCCCACAGATGATATGTGAGGAAGACCCAACAGAGGCAGTGAGGCCATGGGGAATTACACTAGTGAGCTGGATCCCTGTCTAAATGGCTTTGAAAACTGCAGCATGAAACATCATAAAAACCAGGGACACAATAAAAATCTGGAGTGGAATAAAAGTTCAGAGTAAAGAGGAAATGGGTTAAATAGTGGGTGGGATAGGATGTCTCAGAAAAGAAGCAGAATGAGGTAGAAATGGGGAAATAAATGGTTTAAAAAAAGATTATGATATTTAGGCTATCTTAACAGGTATACCTGCCTGGCTTTATTACTTTAGTGCTGTCAGGGATGAACAAACAGATTTAGAAATTTGCCTGCTACATTTGAATATAATATCCAAAATTATAACTTTTATTTTCATTATCTGATTGAGAATCTGGAAATTGCTCTGGGCTTGATGAAGTGTACCTTCTTTGCACTGAGGTTTTTCATATTTCAGAAATGTTTTTTTTCCTCAAATTCCATAAATCCCAAAATGGGGTTTCCCATTTCCAAAATCCTCCAGGGAGAACTACTGATGTACAGTGGTACAGCTGGCTGCTGCCTGCCCTGGCACTGCATGCTGCCTGACAGGTCTTGTTGAAATGGGACTGTTCCCATCAGATCGTGATAAACCAGCAAACTCCACTAGAAAAATCTTCTTTTGGAATCTTCCCAAGGTGAAACATCCATTAGTGGCACCACATCAAAAGCCTCCAGATCCCACTCAGTCATCATCAATGAGCTGGGTTTGCTGAAGCATAGAAAACATAAAGTTGTTAAAAGATATTTATGAGATACAGCCCCTGAAAAATGCTTTGCAAAGTGGAAGCATGTGATTATAAAAGACCCTTCTCTTTGCTAAAATATGGTGATGGATGCATGTATTGATGTATCCTCTTGTTTGCTTGAAGAATATGGCTATTTTCCTGCTAATTAAATCAGTCAGGGCTTTTGTGGGAACTCACTGATACAGGTTGTGTGGTCAAGGCACCAGGAGCATTAGTAGTGACCAATCTTTAGAGCATCTGACAAAGTGGAGTTATGCTGTGCTGACTTTTGGACATTGAATAGGCTAGAGGAATGCTAGTGGGTCCTTGAGAGAGAAATACTTTTCATTGTACTCTTGGTGACAGGCATAGCAAAATGGCTTATAAAAAAGAGGTAACTACAAGTTAACAATAACAATCAATATAGTTGATATATACATAAGTAAAATGAAATGTAAGATAGGCACTCCTGAAGAAAAGCCAGGACTAAAAGTTGGCTAATTAGATGCATGGGAGGGTGAGATGTTATGGTTGGTGTAAGTATCTCACAGACCTAGACTGCTTCATTTCTGCTGTCTTGTATTTCCAGCAGACATCTAGCAAGTTGAAATCCCTCACAAGAACTAGGGCTAGAAATCAGGACACTTCTCCCAGCTGCTTATAGAAGATTTCATTTACCTCTTCCTCCAGAAGGTGGTCTGTAACAGACTCCTTGATGTACCAGCCTTGGTGACCTTGCCCCGAATTCTTACCCACCAGACAGACTCCTACCATGGTATCAGCCTTGGTGACCTTGCCCCCAATTCTTACCCACCAACACTCAGCCCGATCACCACACCACCATGTTTCTGTGATCACAATTACATCACAGCTTTTCTGCTGCATGGTGGATTCCACCTCGTCCTGTTGGTTGCCCATGCTGCCTGCACTGGTGTAAATGCATTTACATTGGGCTGTTGGTCCTGTCACCCTTCTGGGGGGAGAACCCTTGATTCCTATGTGACCGTTCTCAGGCAATTCCATGGTTTCTAACACATCCATAACCCTTGAAACTTTGCTGCCATATGGCTCTCTATCCCTGCCTGCAGCAGACCAAAGGACCTCGCTAGCACATCATTCCTCAAACACTGGCGTGCTGCCCCCAGGGCTTATCTCCAGCAAACCTGGTTTTATCCTTTTCCCTCTTCAAATCTAGTTGAAAGCTCTTTCAATGAGCTTGTTATTCCCTTCTGCCTACTAAGATGAATTCCCTCTTCTGGACCCCTTTGATATAAACTCCTGACTTTGATCCTCCAGCTTGGACTGGAGTTAAAATAAGTATTTTAAGTTACCTCTAGTTAGACAACACCACTCGTACAGCCTCCATCCTGTCTTTACTTACTCCAAGGGTTATGGAGAGTTAGCACTTGAAAGAAATACTTTAAAGAAGACATTTGTAAATCTTCTGCATAGAGAGAACATTCCCGTAATCAGAGCCTGTTAGTAAATGAGTTCAAAGACCTCAAAGCTTGTAGGAACTGCACCATTAGAAAAGCATTGCAAGAATGAAGGGCAAACAGGGATAATCACAGCCCTTGCTAAAACTGGAAAGGAAAGCTTGAGTAGCTTATGCTGAGTCTTGCAAAGCACAGGGGAAAGATATAATGCTATGAACAGTTAAGGTCATAGTATTATAATCTAAGAACACGACCAATGCTGGCAATTTTGCTGTAAGAAGGTGCCAGTACAAGCCCTGATTCCTCTGTGATGAATGACTTGGAGCCCTCTTGCAGCCATGAGTCATTGTGCTAGGAACTGTACAAACAGGGCTGACCCGGCATGGGATGGGTGAGTGGGTCCTGGAGGGAGGGAGGGAGCCAAGCCCTCATTCTTGCAAGAGAGCAGGCAGTGCAGGTGTTGCTGAGGGAGGAGGAACCACCTTAATCCTGTCTGTATGAGCCCTCACTGGTACTGTGGAAAGACAGCTATTACCCCAAAGCACTGGTGGTATGTGCTTGGGTCTGTCCTGAGAAATATTGCATTTATCTTTTCATCACGCCCCAGTGAACTTCACAAGTGCAAAATTCAGACCCCTAAGAAATCTGTTGGCTAAAGTTTGCATGGTAATTGTTATAATGGAAGAAGTATTTATCTCATTCTCCATTTTTTTCTGGAAGAGGACTCGCCTAACAAACAAGACAAAGGTTATGAGGGTGCTATTAATTAGTATATATTACTACTACATTGTCCAATTTTCTGTGTGATACTCTGCTTTTCTGTTGTGGGAGTGGCCAGAGATCGTTTCCTTCATTGATTTAAGAAAAGAAATCTTAGCTGCAGTTGAATTGCTAAGTGTGAGGGTGTGAGATCCTTTGGCTTCCTACATGGTATAAAGATAGCTGTATATTGTAACTCCCATGCTAGATATTTATGAATTGTTTCTAATCCTTCTAATGATGTCCTATGTAGGAGCTGCATTAGTGTATAAGTTCAGTGTAGTGTGTCTTTTAGTACTTGGTGAGTGCCTCTGCATTCTTTCTGCTTTCCATTGACATCTCCACCCCCATCCCAAGCACAGTGTCATCCCTGTCCTCCATGTGCTCTTGAGTTTTCCTCTCTCCTTTTTCTGTGTCTCTCCCTTCCTCACCTCCTGCCAGAATATGACCACTATGTCCATTGCCTCTTTATTCCATTTCTTCCCCATCCCAAGCATAGTGTCATCCCTGTCCTCCATGTGCTCTTGAGTTTTCCTCTCTCCTTTTTCCATGTCTGTCCCTTCATCACCTCCTGCCAGAATATGACCATGTCCATTGCCTCTTTATCCCATTTCTTAGTCCAGCATCACCAGAAAAGCTTATTAGTTCCAAATCTGATCTCTAGTATTGCTATGGGATGCTTCACTCTGACGTGTGCACACACACATACTCTGACAGAGGTGCATTCTCTGTCTCTGGATGCAGTGGTGGAGCTGGGCTCCAACAGTTTGGGGGCAGTGGTGGGGCAAGTCCAGTTTTTCAAATGTTCTGAGGAAATGAAGGCAAAAAATCCTGCTAGTTAACATTGATCTCAATCCAGAAGAAATGAAATTATATTCTGAAATAAGGTAAGAAGAACTTCTTAAGACTCTTCACCACTGGCTGTGTCTTGCAACTGATTACTCCTCCACATTTTGTTTTTAAGTTTTTTGGAATAAGAGTGTCACTGGAAACATGGAGAAAGCCACATGCAGAGAAGCGTGACCTTGCTTTTGAAAGAACTGGCACATGATTAGATTAAACTCAAAAAAATATAACAAATGTAACAGAGCAACCCTTTAAACTGCTCGTGCACACCCTTGAGTGAGTTGCACTCAGGGCACCATGAAGATTAATCTCCCCGTGGATTCAGAAGTGCTCAGGCTCTGGTGTGTCACAGCAGTTACAGCTCAGCTTGGGGGTAAGAGATGAGGTAGAGACCTGCTGGGTCTACTTATCTTCATTTTGGGGCCTCTAAACTGTGGCCTCAAAGTCTCAGGATGTCACCTTCATGTCTGCAAGTTATGCCAAAGTAGTTTACTGACGGCTTGGTTTGTCACAATGATGGAGATAGTAGTCCATGATAAATCATAGGGTCTGACAACAGGCTTGAACTTCAAAATGACTTTCTTTTTAGAAATAAGATATGTTCAGCAATGGCACTCATCTATCCTAGATAACCTTTCTAGCCTTTCTGAGTGTCTGGCCTTGTTTGCTCTCTACATATAAGAGAGAGAGATTTTGTAGGCACATAACTCTCTATCCCTCTTGCTTCTTTCTTCTCTTTACCCTAATAATAAAAAAAAGAAAATAAAATTGCTGCCATCCAAGCTACTAATTTCTGAGAACACAGAAAATATGAACTTTAACATGTGGTTTTTTTTTTTTTTTTTTGGTTTGTTTTGTTTTTAAATTAGATGTGAGGGAAGAGATGGTGAAGACAATTTTTTGAGAATGTAGGAGTAGTAATATGAGTGCCATGGTTAAGAGCCAGGAGAAAAACAAAGCAAAAGCCAAACCCTAATGTTAAATATTTGCCACCTCTGTTGCAGAAGAATAAAGAGAAGCAGTTGTGAGGAACAATTCAGCAGCTTGCAGAGTCTGGTTTGCATTAGCAAGCACCAGGTCACTCCAGTCTGCCATGTTGGCTTTACAGGTTGCACAACTGTTTATTTCATCTGGAGCAAAAGATGGTTCTGAGGAAGAGAATCAGACCTGCTACCATGCCAATGCCTCCACTTCACCCAGATGAATTCTGTGTGAATTCTAAATTATTTTTGATGCCATCATATAGTATGATTAAAAGTATTGTGTTGCATAAGAAAGAACTTTCCTTGGCTTCAGGACTTGGCAGTCTCTGTTCTGATCAGCACAGCACAGCTTTGACCTAAAGAAGCTTCAATTCCATAGAAATTCTACCTTAGGGGGAGTTTTGCTACTGAGTAGTTGTGGAAAGGTGTTTTTTAGGCCTGGTGACCTCTGGCAGATGAGGCAATACTTAGTGGCAAATGACTCAAGAAGACTTGTCAGTGTGTCCTGAGCCAGCATATGTCCCTAGGCAAGCTGCAATCCTGCAACAATCTATAGCATGACATTGTCATCTGGACTCTGTATTGGTGTTCTTGGCATAGGGTCATTCCCCATGCTTCTTGCAAGGTTATGTTTTAGATAATCCAAGTAACTTGCAGGAAGAGATGTCCCAGAAAAATCTGTCAGGTATTTTGTAAACAGGAAAAAAAATGACACAGAGTTCTTTTTACAATAGTATTTGAAAGGTAAGTATTTTACAAAATATTTCAAATGTTGATTGCAATGGGTAGAAAGCATAAAACTGCTAAGAAGCTTATCAGAATTATGGAAGAGAAACGAGTCTTCTTGATCATCTGTGACGTGTGTTATGCTTTGCACATGATGCATCTGAGGGTAGCTCAAAGGGCTTCAGATAGCAACACTTTTACACTCAGGAATATTCTTACTGATTCTAGATACTCTGAGTCAAGCACTGGTTTTCTGTCTTGCCCTGAATTTCATGTAGATACAGGTGTCCACTCCCATGCCAGACACTGACAGAGCCTCATCAGTTTATGCAAAAAATGTTATTACGTCCAAAATACTGAACTTCCAAAGGACATGGAAGCAGGAGTTGTCTGGTTTTGCAGTTTTGGATTTATACTATATTTAACTGTTGTTTTTGTTTGGTTATTTTTTTTTAACCAAAGACAATTACAAAAGTCCATTTCAGGAAGAAACAAAAATGCAGAAGATTGCATTTATTTATTCCTTTAAAAGAAAAGCAGCACTTAACTCATCTTGAATTCTTCCCTGACTTCTTCCTGTGCATTTTGTAGGTCTGCTCTCAGAACACATGAATAATGAGAGGAATTTGATGGCTTCTCAGCACACTATGGATATTCATCATCTTCATCAATTTTGTAACATCTTTTTTCCTTAAGAACATCTGCTGCCTTGGGTAACAGAATTAAGTGTTGGTTTTGCTTTAGGCTGAAGTGATGAAGAATGTCACACCCCTGTTTTTAATAATTGAGGCCTATTTTTCCTTCCATGTCTCTGTGTTCATCCCCCAAGTAATATGCTAATGGGAATATGAAACAAGAATTGGATTGCTCTGAACTTTGAGCCAACAAAACCAATTTTTTTTGTTATCTCTTTCTCTTCTCCAAGAGAATTTCACAACGTAGAGACCTGAAAGCACAGAGAGAATCAGCTGGGCTTTGATATGTCAGAAATAATCAGAAGTCCATGCAAACATCTTTTGTGATTCATGATGACTATTTTTATAGTAATTATTTTTATTGTATAATCAGAATTGTAGTGATTCATAACCATTTTTTAATTCTTTATTATGCCAATAATAAGAATGATGCTAGCATCCTTGAGCAGAATAAATATTTGAACCCAAGTCAATAGCCTCCCTCCTTTTGCAGTTCCTGCCTGAATGTCTTATAAGTGAGAGCTTGAGTTTGGGTGTTAGGCAGCTGTGTCTGCTTGTGTCAAAGGTGGCCCAAGGGGACAAGGCACAGTGATGGGTCAGTCCTGGGGAAGTGATGCCAGACTAGAAGTGTGGGTCACACTGACTGCTTCCATGCCCATGTTCATCTGTCATGGAGCAGAGTCACTGGATTAGGTCAATGACTTTTGCCTCTTCTTAGAAGTCAATTAGGATGAGGCACCTGACCAAGCTGCTGGGCTCCATCCAACAGAAGAAAAATGACCTCACTAGACCCCCTTTGACTCTTAGGCTTTGCTCCTTGGAATAAAGGAATCATGCTATAGCTGTCACCAAGGAGGGTTGCCCTGGTTCAGCCTGAGCACTGTAGTCCTCTAGAGAAAAAGACCAGAGCAAGACTGCTGCCTGCCTTTCTCTCCATGGCACAGTGGGCCTCCTGCCCTACACTGGCAGATTTACCTTCCTAATTTGGGGATTTAGCATGCATTTACAAGGGACTTCAGCAGCCTGGTGCAGACGGAACTGCATTGGAGGACACATTGGAGGACATCACTGGGTAAACCTGCAAGTGGTAAGCAGAGGGTGAAGTTAGAGTTTTGGCCCTGAAGAGCTCACAATCTGTGTGCAAGATGTCAGAAAATATCAGGCTAGAGGAAACCACACAGAAATGAGCCAGGGTGGACAGAAGGCATGGGAGTTTATGTGGACAGACCCTAACTGGGCTCTTCTGCAGGTGTGGGTCTCACCCCACCCCACACACTTCACCTTAGGTCAGTGCCTTTCTGCATTGCTGCTAAAGTGCTAGACTTATGGAAACCATCTCATGTTTCCCTTAGGTTTTTGCTCACAAGCACAGACTGATGAGAGCATCCAGTCTTGCAGGGAAGTCTGGGATGGAGCAGGGCACTGCAGATGCTCTGAGCAGCTCCTGACAGTGCATGGGAGAGCTCATCAGTAGCATCAAGCTTGAAACTCCTCCCTGGCCCAGGAGGACCTTCTGTCAGTGGGCTGCTCCAAGGTGGGGATGGGACTTGAGGGGTGTCTTTCACAACACCTCCTGAACAGAACTGCCAACAGCAGTAGCCTAGGGAAAAATGTCACTTAACATCTTGGAGAAGTGCCTTTGACTCTGGAAGGAGTTTTTGTTTTGGGGGCATGACATTGTCAACAAAGCCTGTGGTGCAAGGGCTGCATCCAGCTGCTGCCAATGTTTACCTTCCCTCCCTGCCTTCCTAATGCATCATAAGAATATTTTCAAGGCATGGCTCTGTTCAGGAATTGTCCTGGTGTTTCTCTGCTCTTCAGTCCCTTTGCTAGCCTGGCTGCACCCTCAATCTCAGCCTTCCAGATTCTTCCCCTGACTCTCTTATCCTGCCCACACTCATGGAAGAAGAAAATATTTATTTCTTAAATGTCACCAGGGGTTAGGAAATTCTCCTAACAATAAAAAGCAAATCCATTCTTTCCCATGTAACCTTTGTCTTCCTGTGTTCGACTTACATGTTTTCTCTTTTTTTTGACTAGATCATGGCAATTTTGTGTAAGAGACAGCTGGCTCCCACAGAGGAGCAGATGTAGCCATTGGGCAGTTTTAGTCAACAAGTGATGGCAAAAAGCAGGGATGTGGTGACCTTCAGGGTGATTATAGCTCTTTGCACAGCATGGAATCTAATAAGGCAGGACCCAATAAGTCCTGTCATGCCAAAATGTTTTGTGCTGACACAGCCCCAAAGTCTCTGCCTCTGTGGCATGCCTTGGCTGCAAACCAGACACTCTGTCTGCTGACACCAGAGAAGTGTTTTTCTTTCTCTCAGCAGCATCTAGGACATTTTTGATGCCTTTGTGATACAAGGCTTAAGTTAGATATCACATTATGTTATAACACGTTAGAGTCGTGTTGTTTTCCATATTGCTTTACCAGCTTGGATGAAGGAAACTGCTTATTAGGAAACTGCTAGGCTTAGCTCTGTGTGGTTCTTCCCACTATCAGTTCTAGGACAAAAAGCCATAATTTCCATGCTTTTATCTATTGAGCAAAAGGCCCAGATGCAACAGAGGGCTCTGGGGAGTGATTGTTGTCCTTCCTTAGAAAGGAAGAGTACACTTCAGAGAGGAGGAATGTCAGAATTACTTAGCTCTTGATCCAGCTTATTTAAGAACACAATGGGGTGTTAATGGACTTTCTGTGCTAATTAAATCCCATCATAGTTTTCTTGAGGTAATATTAGGTGCAGTGAGTTACAGAGGTAATCCACATGCCACTTTAAAGCATTTAATTAAATTTATGTAAAATGAACAATTATTAATTTTTTAATGGAATAAAAATTGTAAAAGGTCACGTAGCATTCAGACTAATAAATTTTTCTTGGGAATATGACTAAGATTTACCACCTGTTCCACATTCAGTTAAGCTTTCTCTGTTTGTTTTCAATCTTCTGGGCATGTGTGCTCCAACCCTTTGTGGGTCATCAAAATGCTTCCTTTTCTGCTTCCATCAGTGTATTTCCCAGACACAATTTCTGCGTTTCTCACCCTTGTGAGTCTCTGCAGCCCCCTGACCCAACACTGAAATCTCAGTGGTCAGTCTGCACTCATTGTCCATGTGGATCCTCTGGTGATTCAGTGTAGCTTTCAAAGTCATGATAGCTTCATACATATTTAGACAGGATTTTCAAAAAGCTTAAAAATACCCTAAAATCTGTTATGGAACCAGCACTAATAAATAAACACATTCAGTTCAAGGCAAAACATATATTTACCTTCCATCCCCTAGTTTCATCTCTATTCTTTGTCAGGCAGTCAGAGCAAACACTCCTCTAGAAAGTCCCAGTCTTTTTCCAGAGATGTGACCCCACTTCAGCATCACCCCACCTCAGTTTGCCTTTTCTGCCCTTGTTAGGTTTCATGGTTACACTGGGTGTCATACAGAAGTCTGCTCATCCTTTCTCCTCCCCAACTTTCTTATGCCTTTTACCATCAACATTAAACTTGCGACATTACAAGGTCTTGTGAACAATTTTGGGATCCTCTGTAGTGTCTAGTGAAGATGTGCTGTCTACCTCTTTGACCAGATGCCCTGCTTGCTTATCAGGGGATTCAAAGGATCTTGCCAGGCCTACTACCCCTGAACAAGACATTTCTTTTCTGCTGTCTGGGGTGGTTTTTGGTTTATAAACCAGCAGTCACTTCCAGCCAATTGTCTTTAATACACAAACGGTTTGCTCAAAATAAATGTCATTTTCCCTTGGGTAGAGGGACCCTGAGAAAGGCATGGTCTCATGTCTAGGAACCTGTGCTGTGCCAGCTCCCTTTCCAAACATCCTGTCAGGCTCAGCTCAGCTCCTTTTTTCTCCTAGACTGCAGAATTTGTTTCCTGTTGCAAAGAGGAATTAATTTCTCATCCTTCTCCTTGGGTATCCAGGAGACCTTTCTCAAGCCAAGCTAGTGTGCCAGAGTTTCACATCCCTGGAACCGCCCTTTCTGCTGGTGTGCCAAGGAGACAGAGATGAGCAGATGTTTTTCTTCGTGTTACTGTGTCTTGCTTTGCCTTCAACATCACTCTCTTCCCCTTCTTCATCTTGGCTACAACACATTATAACACTGTCTGGAAGATTAATTAGGTCTCTGCAGTGCAAAGCTTATAGGCTGCCTTCCACTCTTCCCTGGTGGCACGTTGGAGACCTCACTGTGTGAGAGGCCTGGTCTAAAGTGTCCACAGAATAGAAACATTGAAGGCCTGTTACCAAGGTTATTTGTTAAAATATATCAGCTGAATCATTTCATGTATTTTTCGAGATAGTCCTGGAAGGTGGCCTGTAGTATATGTACATTGTATATAAAGTGTGATATTATTAAAACAAACAAAACAGGATTAGCACAAGAGACGTGTAGAGACACGTTGACTTTAATATTTTATGTTCAAAGGATTGGTGTACAGTTTTTCCTACTGTCACACATTATATTGTGCTGAATTTCAACACAAATTTAAAATGACCCTTGATGTCATAGCTTCGCTAGGAAGGGGGGAGACCCAGATGGATCAGAGAGGACAATGTGTTTTAAAAATAAGGAATTGTCAGACGGAGTGTAGGATCCTGCAGCAGAGTAGGTGAAAATTTATCTCTGCTTGTTACATGACAATTCCAGCCATTGCTTTCTTTTTTGGGTTGTGACAAGTGGCTCATTTCAAGGGGTGAAATCTTGTTCCCACTGTGCTTGAAGATAAAATGTCATTGTCTTTCATGAAAGTAGCTCTTCCCTTGATGGACTTGCATGGACATTGAAGGCCATGCCCAATTTCTGCTTTTTCAGAAATGAATGCTTCATAACTCTCTGTAAATCATTAAGTACATTCCAAATTCACAGCCTATTACCTGTAAATCCAGCTGTCACAGGACATCTGAAAACATATGAGACAAATTCATAACTGTTTTTAAAACATATTGATATAATTCTTTTTGGCATTCTGTTCTTTTGATATATTCCATACAGAGACAAAAATGCCACAACTTTCCCTCACTACCACATGTTATTTAAAATCACCCTCATTTATTGCTTTACATAGTCCCCTGTGGACAAGCATTTATTTTTGTTTATCCTAGTAGTCAGCATAAAATGTACAGATTTCTTTTTTTTTTCCTTCTGTCAATAAACAACTGCAATTTCAACACTTATGAAACTTCAGTTTGATTTTGGAAATATTATCCTACAAGTCAAATAGTAATTAGTCATCCCACTCCACAGTCTGTTCAGAAGTGTTGTCGGCAGAAAATGAGCAAAGCTCATCTGGTGAGCATGCGTGTAAAGATGTGATACACACTGCTGGCCCAGATGAAAAATCTCAGGATAATTCTCAGAAAATTCTCAGACTGAATGGCTGCTTCTACTGTCTACACTCTGGGGTGAGCTCTGCAGCACCAGCCTTCTCTCTGCAAATAAGTGAGAGACAAGAGAGAAATGTCAGGTGGCTCAGCTCACAGGTTTTAAAAGTGAAATAAACCTTTTGTTTAAGACTGAGGATGAGAAGTGGAAAGAAGATGAAAAAGAGCAACAGCTCATTTGTTTCTGGGACTGCAAAACACAGATTGACAGTTTCTTACCTGTATTTGTTCAGCCAATTTATTTAAGTACCTTCTCAGATGTAGCACAAGACCAGATAGACCAAGAAATGGATTTCATTAAAGAGATATAAAACATGAAGCTATTTTGGTTTTGTAATTACACAGGCCAGAAATTAAAAATAAGCTAAGACTGTTGAATAGAAACTTTCTGTATGTTTGTAATTACCTTTCACTGACAGCTGTTCAGATTATCCTGCTTTCCATGCCAAATTGTATTGAATTTGCAGGAGGAATTTAGGAGGTACAGTCTCATCCCTAGGCTGGGTGTTTCATACATTTTAGTTAGACACACTGCATTTTGACAAGAAACTTTTGAAGAAACTCACTGGATTTTGGTAAAAACATCTGAGACAATAACACAGGAAACTGGAGCCTGTCCTAGTTTGCAAGTGACATTTGAAATATTGCTGTTAAAGCAAATGCTTTAGTTTGTATATTGTTAGTGGTCCAAAGTTATGATCTTCAAAACTGCCAGAGGAAGGATCTCTTGCACTTTATAGCTGTGCTTAAGTTGACATGAGATTTGTCTGGAATGCTTCAACAGCACCTGCCTCTCCATTGCTTGAAGTACTTAGGCTCATACATGGTAGAGTGCTCCATCATGCCCATACAATTAGATCTGCAAGCCAGCGAGCTGAGTCAGAGAGGTTTGATCTGAGCTGGGCTTTCAAATGTATTTCACACCATGCTGGGTACAAGCATGCTTTAAAAGACTCTCCATGTAGGGTAAAGGTCCTCAGTTTATAAGCAGCTTCTGTTCAAGAGTTCTGAATTCCAGATCTAATCTCTTCTGCTTTAGTGTGCCCACTAAATTGGTTTTCCTGCTTCCTAGCATATTAATAAATATTTATTAATGTATACTCAGCTTGGACCCTTTGGCTAGCACCAACCTCTTCCTCATATTAACTTAATTTTAGTAATATTATTCTTCCCCTGACCTCTCTGGATCTCAGCTCAGTTTCACAGTTGGAACATGTTGCATATTTGTGCATGGATAAAGCACTGCTTACATACTCTATAGCTAAGCTGTGAGTTGTAGTAACCAAGGTTTTTCTGAAAGCTTGCGATTCAAACATGGAAATGTCTGCTTGATTTGCATTTTATATTAAATCAATGTAATCCAAGATAAAGCAAAATCAATTTAGCAAGATTTTTTAATATATGTGGGTCTTAAAATATTTTAACATGCTATTTCTGGTTGACTGACTCCTGTCAATGTGCATTTCAAGTCTGTTTAGAATATATTAAACATGTAAGCATCCCAAATAATGCCCCAAATAATATGGCTTATATCCAGCTTATTTATATATAATGTAATTAAATACAAATCCTGAAAGCTCAAAGGGTCCTATAAAATAACAGACTTATTCAGCCTTATAAATTAAAAGATACAGACACACAAGCTAGAGAAATATACATAGTTCCTTTAAGGTTTTAATGTCCAGACACATTATCTGTAAAGTCACCAAAGAAGGTTTAAGGTACCTGGGTTTAATTTGTTGTATAGTAAATACTGTTGTCTTAGATAGGTAGACTATTTCTGTTAGTGGTAGGTTTCATTAATTTAGGTGATGGGATGATTCCTCTTCTCTCACTTGCCAGTGAAACAGCTATTAATACCACAAGTGAAAAAAAGCAGCTCCCTTCTAGTATCTAGCTGTCTCATAAACATAATAGAAGAAAGGAAAACAAAAGGAAAAAGAAAAGGAGAGAGTGGGATCAGATTAAATGTATTATTAGAAAAATGTATATAATAAGGTACAGCCAAATTATATACATAAAATCAGAATTTTGCTTGCATTTACATACACGAGCATGAAAATCTATATTGAGTGAGAAAGAATTGCTTCACATTAAGCTTTTCTGAAGACAGAAAGTGCATATAAGAACTGACGTGAAGGTGAAGCTTTTCTTGGAACAACATTCATGACAGAGAAACAAGCTGGGAAGCCCAGCTGTGGGAGATTCTCACTACCAGAAAAGCCAAGCTCATGGGTAGAGCAGCAACCTGACTGACAAAGACCAGAAGGCATCCTGTGAAATAGGAGTAGGAATAGGACTGGCCAGTTTGAATCTTGTCTAGATCGAATATATGAATCATGAGAAATCAATTAAGCTGAGGTGACAACAGAAGTTCCAATGAATGGATTCTACACCATATTTCAAGTGGGTTATCCAAAGGTTTGGGTTGATATGCTGAATCCAGAGAACTGCAGACTTGTGAGAGCTTGTGGATCTTGACATTTGTCTGGCTTCTGCATCTCCAAAGTCTTGTGGAAACCTTTATTTCAATACTTTATAGGGCTTGAGTTGTCTGATTTGTACCTTGGAGGGCAAGCTACTGCAAAAACCTTTGCCTGCTCTCTACCACCAAAAGCTGGAATGAGCAAGCTGTGGAAACATAAAGTGCATCTGGGCAGTGCTTAGGCAAATCCATAAAGATTTCTTGTATTCATTTCCAGAGCTGGACTATTTGGGTTCAGAGCTCTAGACTTTGAACCCTTGAGATTTGTGATGTGCAGTCTTAAAGTATCACTATAAGTGGAGAACATTTAAGCTGATTTCACACCTTAGGAGAAGGAAGTTTTGTTTAGCATAAGCTCAGAAGTATCTTGTCTAGAGTGAGCTAAGCGTATGAAATAGAAGCTAAGATCTGAGTACTTCTGGGTACTTGGGTGAAAACTGAATTAGTCAGAAAAGCCAGTGAGGAAAAACTGGAGACCAAGGGCTTGGTAATTTATATCTTTTTTTCACCCACATTGCTGAGAAGGTATCTGTGGAAATGTGCTGGAAGAGTGAAGTTTTCCAACAGAACACAAGAGACAAAATCTGCCCCAGTGAGTAGATCTCAGGAACACAAAGAGTTACTCAGGGCCCCAGTGAATATAAACTTGACATGGAAAGAAAAACTCTTGAGATTGTTTAAATGGCACTACAATGTGACAGAAAGTTATCCAAAAAGAAAAACATGGTGAAAGAAGCTAAGAAAGCATCATCTGAGATTCATACCAGACTGGTGCGTTGGAGTGGAGCTTTTTCCTTAACAGAGTTAGAACTATAGGTCAGGACTATACATTACATGGAGATGGTAAATGGGCATCACATGGAGATGCTCCTATGACGTGGCTGTTGTTTTTGTCAGCTGTAAAAACACTGTGGAAGTGCTTTATGTACCAGCAAAATACATCTGTAAAGTACATCCTAATGGAGAAGTGTTTGCTGACTTAATTCCTGAGGTGGAGGCTAAAGGGATAAAGAAAATGAGAAACAGAGAACAAAGAATAACCACACAGAAATGCAAGAGTGCAGAAACTCTGATATAATCTTGGTAAGGTCCAGAGGGTTTGTGTGTCAGGTGAAAGATGTTTGGAGCTGTGAGCAAAAATCTTGTTTGGATCCTTCTAGTGCAGGGGTAAATGGGGCTTTGCTTTGCTTTAATTGTATTGCAAATAAATATCTCTGCAACCAAGACCTGTGACTAAATTTCCAGTTTTTCTTAGTGGAAAGAACTTGGGAGACCTTGAACCTTGGCTAACCCCTGGCAGCGATAACATAATTTTGGCATGTATGTAAACAACTTCTAATATTGCCTTTGCCTGCTGCTAGAAAACATAGTACCTGGAGTGGTAATGGAAGCAAAATAAAATTGATAAATGTTGGAAGTTGGGTTTATATGAGTTTTCTACAGTATGTTTGCATTACACAGCTCAGGGCTCTCCAGAGGTGGTGGCTCATGCCATCATAACTGGGTCAGCGGATCCAACCAGGACCAGCAGTGCTGTCACAGGTCAGATATTGAAGGCAAACCTTTTGTGTCATGCTTAATAAAAGAGTGGGTGCCTACTCAGTGAGAACTGAGCAAGCTTTCTGTTACCAGAGGGGGACAGGCAGGTTCTGTTTATCTGTGCTCACCCCAAGATCTGCTGCTTTCCACTGCCAGAATGGCACAAAAACTTGGACCTTGGAAAGAGATGACACATTGTTGGATTCTTTCTCCTCCAAGTATTTGTCTCGTAGTGTTACATACAATATAACAACTGCAGCTGCCATTCTTTGTAGCTCTCCATTGCACTGATAGCCCTAAAATTATCTTACCCAATCATATGAAATTCAGAAAGTGGAATTTAATAGTTAAATACACTAGCAATTAGAGTGAGTCTGAGAGGGCAACAAAGAGAAGTGGACTCTGCTGTCAAAGTTACCATTGTGAAAGGGAAAATTATCAAAGAATAGTTAACACACAATAAATTAGATTAAGTTATATTGAAGATAATATTTTAGGGTTAGAATAGTGTTCAGATGAACACTGATGCTGTGACAGTTAAATGCAAATGCTGAGCTTTTTCAGTTTTGCATCTCTCTACAACCTGCCTACTTTGTTGTTTTTTTTTTTTTTTTTCCATGAACAAGTCATTGTAGATTTAATGTTTCCATCTTGTGAAAAAGGTCTTTGATTCAAGTAAAAGATATCTGATAACTTATACCAAGACATATCACAGCATCACAGAGCTGAAGAGATCTGGAGACGCATAGGAAAGGCTGTTAGAGGCAAAACAAATCCTGTCCTTCCTGAAGCCAGTGGGAAAACCTGTTGACTTCTATGAGGACAGGATTTATCTTTAACATTTTAAATAAAATTCCTCCCAAATAGGCCCCCTCAAAAACAGGTTCTTAAAATTTTCCCTCTCAGTGCATTTGCATATCTTCTGCTTATCTCCTACATTCACAACATAAGGTTGAATAGAGGCCTTTGGGAGGCCCAAAAGACAAACGAGAGTCAGAAAAGTTTCAATCATACTGAAACTAGAGTGAGAAGTCCTTTCATCAAGTGCCCTGGGTGAGATAAAACTGTCTCCACGGTGATAGAAAAAATTCTTTAAACAGCAAATGTTAATTACAGGTGTGATTAATCATTAGCCCTACATCACCAGGACCTTTACTGAGGTTTCACAAAGTCAGAGCGAACCAAACTTGTTTCAGTGTTTACTTCAGTGAAAAACTTCATATTACTGTTATCAAGAAGGCATTTTTTTGTATTTTGTTAATTTTTGGGCCTCTCACTACAAGAAAGACATTGAAGTGCTGGAGCATGTCCAAAGAAGGGCAATGAAGCTGGTGAAGGGTCTAGAAAACAAGTCTTACGGGGAGTGGATGAGGGAACTGGGGTTGTTTAGCCTAGAGAAAAGGATGCTCAAGGGAGGTCTTATCACCACCTACAGCTACCTGAAAGGAGGCTGTAGTGAGGTGAGGGTCAGGTTCTTCTCCCAAGCAACAAGGAATAGGACAAGAGGAAATGGCTTCAAGTTGTGCCAGGGGAAGTTTAGGTTGGATATTAGGATAATTTTTTTCCCCTAAAGGGTTGTCAAGCACTGGAACAAGCTGCCCAGGGAAGTGGTGGTCACCACCCCTGGAGGTATTTATAAGACATGTAGATGTGGCACTTAGGGACATGGTTTGACCTGGCAGTGCTGGGTAGGACTTGATGATCTTGAAGGTGTCTTCCAACTAAAACAATTCTATGATTATTATGGAAACTGAAATTAATTTGAAATTTTCATCACTGTTACCCAATGAAGCTGAAAGTGTGATGTTTAAAATGAATGCAGACAGAATTTGGCTCTTAAATTTAAAATGTAGCTTATAACATTCCTCGTGTATTATTTAATCTAGCATTTGACAGCTAATAAATCATTTTAACTGAAATATTTTTTCTGAAATTACCAAGGGATCTTAGAAAAAGGGCATTTCTAAACACATTGATTTAACTGCTGGTGAGTCTCTTTGTTAGTTCATTATTGCCAGGAACAAGATGCTGTTGTGTTGATTTGGAGCCATGGCAGGAGAACACAACAAAGATGAAGTTTAAGTCCTATGTCATACATATTGGCTGCAAAGACTTTAGACAATTAGGCAGGGGATACTTCTCTCTTCTGTTTTTCACATTGCCTTCTGTCAATCTATTTCTGAGTTTATTTGATAAATGGATTTAAAAATTATTTTGCCTCTCTCTGAAAGAAGCACAGAATATGCAACATTTTGCTCAAATCAGTATTATAGTGAATTAAGTCATCATTCTGCTTTGTTTCAGTGGAAAGCCAGCTAAAAACATAAGCACTTAACCTACAGCCCAATGTACTCCCACAGAAAGGCAGTTGTATGCTGAAATGTGAAAAAAAATATGTTTATGAGTTTGTAAGATGAAAAATGGAATTTTAAATAAGTTTTGGGCTAGCCATATAAAGTTTAAGTTTTAAATCTGAAAGAAGCATCTAAAAGTACCTGGAATTTTCATGGAAGTAGGAGGTGCATAACAACTATACTGTTATACTTCAGTATCTCAGACTGGATGTGAGATCCTTGGCCTAACTTGCCAAGTATTATAACCCCAAATCTCTCAAATTTCCACACAATAATAGATGGAATGAAATGGATTCTTCCCTGTCATAATTGATAAAAATAACTGAGCTACTCTTACTGCATAATATCCATGTGGTCTGCTCTTATAAGTCCCCATGCATGAGAGCCCTAAGTGCTTCTCTGACTGCAGAAACACTGACCAGCTGGGGTCTGAGAGATGTTTTAGGGGCTCTAGGAGGAGGTGGAAGAGGGCATGAGTCTTGCACAGAGTCCATAAGTCCTGACAGAAGTCTGATAGCATATGGAACCTGGCCTACAAATGCCCTGATCAAGCCTATTCTTCTGGTTTGCTTTCAAGCTACAGAAATTGCCATCCAACTTCAGAGTCAAACGTGAACGTGGAACATTTTTGCCTCATCTCATCAAAAATTTAGGGACCACTTGCAAAAGAAATAGCCAGAGCCATACTTCAGACTCCTCTGCAAAGCAATGCTTGCTCAGTCATTGCTTTGTTTCAAATTCATTTCTATGTATTCTGAATAGGGGGAAAGCATAAGAGTAATTCTAATAATGGGACAAAATTTTAAAATAAATGTGGTCTTCTGAACATTGAGCTTATTTAATGATTTTTTTTTTTCTTAAACATAATCATCTACATGAAAATATGTTTTCTGTTACTTTCTCAATATTCTTCCAAAATTCTTGGGCAGCAAAAAAAAATAACAAGAGGTTTTTCCCACACTCTAGCTTTCTGGAAATCAGTTCTAAGATTTAGTTGAAAACAAAAGAGAAAGATTTTTAAAAATGAAGAGTAATCTTGAATGGAAAAGTTGAAATGCTCCATGTTGAAATAAGTAAGCAAAATTTACTTAAGAAAAGTTAGTTTGTTAAACGCAAAACAAATGCACAAAAGGTTTTCAAGTTGCTCAACCTGGATCTTTTTCTGAAAAATATGTGCTTCAAAAAACTAGCCTTATTTCTGAAACCTCAGCTGATACATTGCTAGAGCAACACTACCAAATTCCCTGACTGTTGCTTTTCCTCCTTTAGGAGAATGATGCACAGCAGCACTTTCAGCTCTGTCTTTAATACAGCATCACGAGCTGTGAGCTGGAGACCGTTTCAATTTTTACTAGCTAATATAAAAATCAGTATAATCCACTGAAAAAAATTGCACCTATGTAGAAAAAGTCTCTAATGACTTGCACATGATTAAGAGAACCATGCTTTGAGATCTAATACCCTAGTGGGGAAAAAAGAAAAAGAGCTGGGTGAATTAATTGTTTATATGAAAATTACTCCCCCAAAGTTTTTGTACTTCTCAAGGTGTCCAGACTGAAACAAGAGTTTCTAAAGAAAAATTATAACTCATTCTTATTTTGTGATATTTATGTCCAGGTATTGTTGCAAGTTAGCCAATGCACATGGAAACACTGGAAGAAAAGTGTTCTTGGCAGGGTTCCTGCCTTCAGAAACACCCTTTGTTTTCTTCCTGGAGTTTAATGTTATTCTGGAACTCACAAAGGAAGAGAAATAATTATGAATTGAAACCTTTCCCAGAATGAATGCTGCAGTTGCTTTATCTCCAAAGACACTCACACTGAAGTTGTTTCACCTTATAAAGCCTTCTGATCTTTTTGAAGTGCTGGGGTTAAACCCCCAGCCCTGAATGAGGGTTGGCATATGGATGATGTCCACAACCCGGCAAGAAAGACCCTCCTGACTGGTTTGCACCCAGGGTCTTCCCAGTCTTGCGTGGGAACTGATTACGAGATCACCACCAGGTGCCCCCCCCTTCCACATTAACTTGGAGGTGGGGCAAGAAGCCACCTACATTAGAGCTGTCTTGGCTTGTGGTGGGGTTGGGAGGTTTGGTTATGTCGTGGATGTGATGTGTGGGGATTCTGGCTGTGGGAAGGGCTCCTTGACTCTTCATGGCAAGTGGAGTTCCAGGATGGCAGAGCAAGATCATGAACTTTTATCTGGGAAACTCCTATATTGTTTGATTCATTGTCTGGCTGATTCCATCTCCCATGGTGTGGTTCCTTGGCCAGATTGCTCCATACCTTGCATCCTTTGCAGTGAGTGCATTGACTTGTTCATCCCTCTGGTTGTCTGGAACTTGGGGTCTTTGCTTATGTTGGGCAAGTGGTCAGCAGAAGATCCTTTCGAGAACTTTTCTGTCCTTTCTAACACCTCTTACCTTTCATATCTGGGTGGGTAACAACACTCTCACCTCAAGAAGCAAGTAGAATCTGCTTCAAACCTATCATCATATGATCAGTTTTAACAGTCCATTGCGTTTGGATTAATATCTCAACTTAAATGATCCACTGTGTCAAAAATTTGTGCCTGTACAGAAAAATCTTAAAATTATGATGCAGCCACAGCTCAGCTGTGGAAAAAATAGCAGCAGTTTTGCTCAGAGTCAATCAAGGGTT
This sequence comes from Merops nubicus, assembly GCF_000691845.1. Lineage (NCBI taxonomy): Eukaryota > Metazoa > Chordata > Aves > Coraciiformes > Meropidae > Merops > Merops nubicus. The sequence goes on along the minus strand of NW_008631418.1, from coordinate 4,173 downwards.
TGTGTTGGTTCCTTATCTCTGATGGGAAGACTTTCAGGATAATATTATTCAGACCAGATATAGACATCTAGAGTACAGGAATTTTCGTCTAAGCTGGTTGTATAATCAATGGAGGAAAGAAAGGTCTTTTTAATATTGAATCCTCTCAACCTGAAGTAGAAATCTGTGGGCTGTCAGACAGGTTTTTTTAGCCCTATAATGTAGTGGTTTCTGAATGAGGCTTTGTTGTCCCTCGTGGAACTGAAAATTCAAGTGAAAATGGTAGAGGGAGGACTGTTCTGGGAATGTTCTGAAAATGGTAGAGGGAGGACTGTTCTGGGAATAGGGTCACAGGGCAAAAAAAGCCCATGACACACTGCTATCATCATTCACAGAGCTCTTCTCTGAACCTCCTTCAGCTGAGCAGCCTTTGGTTTGAACCCAGTATGCAGCAGCACCATGCCAGATGTACATCCAAGTTTTCTCCAGCTACCAGGTCATTAGGAGAGCTCATGTTTCTCAGGCTCTGGTTATCTACCATGACCACAGGTCTTCCTCAGATGTATTTCTTCCAAGGACAGAGTGCCCTGTCATGGATTTCTGACTTCAAGTGTGGTGAAATTTGAAAAATGTTTTTATATCTCTTGAAGTGAGCAAGTTAACTCTTGATTATTATGAATTATACCTCTAGTCTTTGTGTTATTTGCAATCTCTAGCAGTCTGGGCCTAAGTTTTTAGTTCATTAGTAGGAAAGTTATGTGGCACGGGAAGACTGATGCTTGCAGGACCTCACCTGAACAATGTCTGCCTAATATGTTTTCCAAATACCTGCTGGCAGCTACACTTTGAAACCTGTCACTTAAGTACAGGACCAGTAATAGATGTAGTTTCTTCTTGGACACAATTCCTTTTTCTGTATCTTGAAGACTTCAACATCAATATTTCTTTAATATATTAAAAAGCCTTAAAAATTCCCTATGGTTATTGTCATACAGAAGCCCTTTTGACACAGATTTAGACAGAGAAAGGAATACTGGAATGGTGTCACTGTGGGCTAACACCAGTGAGATCTAAAGTCAGAACTGAAGTCAGCTAGAACTTGTAGGTTCAGAGAATGAAGAACTATGCATGGTGCTGAGTGATGGGTTATGTACAGTGCTGAATGCTTTTAAATCTGGAAAAAAGCAAATCAAAGTGTCTTTTAAACATTTTTATTTAGAAATACCAACAGAACAGCAGCTGAAAACACTCTAATAATCCTCAAATATTGAAGTGGGCAATTAAATGTATTTTTCACGTAATTAATATTTTAGTACTTAAGTGTGAATATTCTAATTTTAAAATTGCTTGATTGGTTTTCTCAGGAAGTAAAACACAGCTGAATTACTGCCATGTGAAAATCAGAGGAAATATGTGGATTACAGTATGCTTTACTGAAGGAGTGATTTAGTCAGTGAGTACTACCATTTAAATTCATCTGTATTCCCTGAAAACAGATGTTTAAATGCTTTCATGCCTGTCTCAGCCTTTTGACCTCTCTCAGCAGACAAACCATGTATTGTTGCAACAATAACATCTTAAGTCTAAGTCATTAGTGTCTCTGAAAACCAAAGGAGAATGAGTTTGTTCTGTATCCTCATTCAAAACAGTTTGCTTTCTGTGCCCTGGTTATTTTCCTACTTGTTGCCTTTGATAAAGGTTCATTTAATGCTGCCTCTTACAGTTAGTCTGTGAAGTGCATCACCTGTAGAGCTGTTGATAAACTTTTCTCATTGGAAAATGAAGGTTTTATTAAAAGATATCTTTTTATTTTCATACAAACCTCAAAAAAAAATAAAAAAAAATCATATGAAAGCAAAAAGTAATATTTTGGTTGTCTTGTAGTGCTGAAGTGGTGTTTTGTCACACTTGGTGTTGGCTGTCCTATGAACCTCTTTCCATTTCTATGCTCTGTGCTAGACACACAAACTTTATTACCAGTCACACACCACTGCTATGACTGAACGGATTAACTGTGATAAATTGAGGTGAACAATGGGAGATGTAGTTTAGGAAAGACACTCTGTCTAGACATGAGGGTGGAATCATTAACTGTCCTATTAAGTACTCCTGTGAGGCACTGTGGCTTCATTTCAGAAATATTTTGGAACCCATCTTTCAGTTTTGTAACTTTTCTGAAGTCTGAATATTTTCCACAACAAAAACATCTCATTTTCTACTTAGTGTTTAGGCAGAACTTGAATATATGTACCTCATCCTTAAATAAAACTCACCATAGGCTTGGTGTCTTGAATCAAAGTTTTGATGGAATCAGGCTGTGATCATTACTTGTAAATACTGTTTCAGTGAAAAGACAGAAGACAGCTTACAAACTATTTCCTAAAATGCTTGTTTGTGAGTATAGTATCATAATTGCAGAAAAAGCTTTGAGAAGTTGGAGAATGCACACTAAATTTGGCAAAGTCTTGGCACCAGTAGTGTTTAATATTTTTATCAATGGCACAGTGGGATAGAGTGCACCCTCTGCAAATTTGCAGATGATACCAGGCTGAGTGGTACAGTTGACATGCCTTAGAGTTGGGATGCCATCCAAAGGGACCTGCACAGGCTCAAGAAGTGGACACATGTGAACCTCATGAGGTTCAACCAGGCCAAGCACAAAGCACTGACTTTGAGTCAGCATGACCTGCAGTATCAATACAGGCTGGGGGATGAAGGGATTGAAAGCAGCCCTGTGGAGAAGGACTTGGGGGTGCAGGTAGATGGAAAGCCAAACATAAGCCAACACTGTGCACTTGTAGCCAGAAGGCCAACCATATCTGGTACTTTCATCCATTCTGGAGAAACTTTTTTTAAATTTTTCCATAAAACATAACAGCAGCAACATCCAGTCAGCCTGATATTGGTCTCTGGAATCACAGCTGGGAATTACACATGCTCTTGTGCTGGGCAAAACAACTTGAGTTTAGTTTCAACATTTTGAAGACACTAGAAGATGAAGTAGCAGCAGTGAAAGAATTAGACATCTGCCAAACTACTTGAAACTGCTGACATTAAAAAAAATTGCTTTACGTAAAGTTTCACTTCAGATGATCTAGTGGGAAGCACTTTGGAAGTGCTTTAATTATCAGAAGAAAGCACGCAATGTTTTCAACGAGGAAAAATTCTTAGCACTAAAATCAAGGGATGCAGTAAATCTCTGGTCAAAGTTTCCTAAGGGGCTGCTGCTAGATTGAAAACAACTTGGACTATGCTTGTATTTGTAATAAAGTCTTTTGTTAACTAGAATCTAATTCTTAATACTTGATGCTTCTGAGCTTGCTATTCTCCACTGAGAAACAGCACAGTTAATGGAACCATTTGTCAATGATCAATTTCCCTGCACCTCCCAGCAAATTCTCCTACAAATTCTCTTCAAGTACACAAGTATTTTAACTTCACATTACTGGTTAGAGTATAGAACTAAGGAGAGTGTTCACATAAGTGCAAAAAAACCATCCGTATTTATCGATTTTAATAAAATATTTATGCTAATAGTCTTTCATAAACAATATTTATTTCATAACCCCTAACTCAAGTGAGGAGAGTGTTCACATAAGTGCAAAAAAAACCATCCATATTTATTGATTTTAATAAAATATTTATACTAATAGTCTTTCATAAACAATATTTGATTCATAACCCCTAACTCAAGTGTTGGATCCACACAGGAAAGTGCAGAATCCTGTGGAAATACACTCATGGTTTGTGGCTGCACCGGGCACATCACTGAAATACCTGGGTACTTGGGCATGACAGGGTGCTCTGCTACCCTGCTACATTGCTTGTGATCATCACTCAGCCTCAGAAACTCATTTGTTTAAACACAGTGCTGCACTGGAAATAGTTACTGGAGTGGGAAGGGCTGCAAAGGGCTCAGACCTCCTAGAAAAGCAATAGGATGTGATGAGGCAGTGTCCTTCAGTTTGTGTTTCCTGAACACTGGCAATCTAACCTACTATATATTAACAGAGTTATGATTTCATATTATAAAGGGCTCAGACCTCCTAGAAAAGCAAATAGGATGTGGTGAAGCAGCATCCTTCAGTTTGTGTTTCCTGAACATTGGCAATACCAAAGCAATCTAAACTACTATATATTAACAGAGTTAGTATGATTTCATACTACAAAGGCTGATTGATGTAACAGAGATGG